>NW_024403421.1:0-13721 GCF_007990345.1 Gossypium hirsutum | reverse complement strand
CCATGCTCAACAATCACAAAAGCCGAAATTACAGAAATTTGGGGTGTTACAGATACTCTAGAAATTGAGTTCTAATCAAATTATAATTAATGATGGGCTAATTAGAATTTGATTAGAATTAATATGCCAAGGTTATAAATATTAGGGTTATGGTCCCCAAATTATACACAAGATATCTTTTCTAATATCCTATCATTAGGAAAGAGAGAGCAGATATTCTCTGAATTTCTTGTGTGCTAATTTGGAATATCAAATCCCCAAGTTCTGGTAAAACTTCAAGAAATTCATAGGTTTAGGTACGCTTCTGCATCTAGTTCTGTTATTTATTTATTCTTGATGATTTGACATGATAGATCTTGGTTTACAGTTCTAATTTTATATTAGATACTATTTAAAATTCTAACAAGTGGCATCCGAGCTTTGTCATGTTGAATCATTGAGAATGAATTGATTCTTTATTAATTTTGGATTGATTCATTTTTCTTTTTTAATTTTATGGATTTGATATTTTAATTATATATTATGTTGAATCTTTTATATTCTTGATAAATTTTTGGGTTTTGATTCTTTAAATAAAGTTTTAAGGTTTTATAAATATAATCTAGTTTAATATTTGCATATGCTATTCGAAAGGTGAAGGTTTATTTATTTATTTATTTATAATCAATTGATAAAAATTGATTTGTGAGATTTCTTTCTCTTCTTTTCACTCAATTATTTTATAAATTTTGGTTAAAGTCATTATTAAATTAAAATTACAGACTTACAACTTTTTTGCAATTGAAGAATTCCAATTGGGTTGTATAATTAGTTTTGAAAGTTAATTCACTTGATAATCAAATAAATTAATGTTGGTAAGATATATATATTTTTTGCTATATTTTTTTTAAATTTTGCTGTTTGTAGTTGAATATATATGGAATCATCATCCTTTATCTTTATTTATGATGAATCATATTCACTATTGAATTCAATTCATATATACGAATTAATACTTTTGGTTTCTTTTATAATTATTTTATGTAAGTTTTAGTCTTTATGGAATCTGAAAAAAATTAAAATATTTGGTATTATTTTTTAAATATGGTGGCTATGAATTTTCATAGGTAGTTGCGCATATAAAGACTTATATAAATTGGGATTCTTTTTATAATTTGTGGTTATGAATTTTTTTTTTAGTATTTGTGCATGTAAAGAAATTTTATGATAATGTCTTTAGTCATGAATATAAATTTGAGTTTACATGAAATATGTAAGGCAAGCCAATATTATTTTTATATTTGTGTGTGTATATATATTATATGCATATCAATGATTTTCAGGATTAATGCATGATTATAGTTCATGTGAATATGTGTTTATAACCATTATTCAATAAGATATCTTTTATAGTTTAATTGGTGAAATTAAGTTTTGATGGATATCATTGAAGTTAATTTTTTTATGGTTATATATTCAATTTTATGGGTGCTTTAGTGCAAATTCATGTCAACTATATGCATATTTAATATTTTGGTTTTAAATTTGGTTATATAATCTTAGGTTTTGGCATCTTATGGTTCCAATATTTGGTTAAATTATGATGATATGGTTTATTGTATGAATTATGGGATATGCCAACTATTATGATTTTGTTTTTTGAGATTTATTGGCTTGAAAATATTTTTCAAGTATTTATGTGAATATCTGTTTAATCATAAATACAACTTTGGATTTACATAGTAAATTCAGGGTAAGTTTTTCTATTTGATTATGAATACATGTATATGCGTGAATTGTTTTGGTGCTTTTATCCATGCCAAAATTATGAATACATGTGCTTATTAATTATTTGGTTTTGAACCACTACATTATTTATGTTTGGTTTTGATATATATGATTTTGGAACAAAAAAGAAATAGTCAAAAAAATTAAGGTTTTCGGTTTTTTATTGCATTATTAAAACAACCTTTTTTTGGGTTATTTCAGAGTCTATAAAGCAATAAAAAAATAGTTTTGACATTTAACTATAGGGAAATTTAAATTTGAATATTGATATGTTTATATATATTTTAAAATAACTTAACTGAAGCAAAAAGTCACCAAAGTGATTTTTTTTGTATAAATTATTTTGTTTTAAAATATACAAGTTTGTGTGCATGTAACTTAAGTTATGTTAATATTGATTGGCCCAAATGAAGGTTAATAATATTACATGTGCAACTATGGTGATAAACATGTGACGGTTATTCGGTTTTACATGTGACTAATAAATTGGCACAAAGGAAGATTTATTATTCGACATATTCTTATTGTCAAAGTTTGATTATTCCACCAAGATATCACTTATAAGTTAATATTTTATCCAAAGATGAAATATTAATGGAGTGTCCGATATCTTGATATGAGGTTTTCCTTTATTCAAATTATTTTAGTTTAAATTTAAAGTCTTATGTGAGGTTATTTTGATTTATTCAGCTATTATTATATTTGCCAACATCACTGTTTATTGTTTTGGGATAAATATATACAAATATATATTATTATCTTTTAATTTGATTGAAAGATGAAATTAAGGTAAATATTTGAAATAATAAATTCAGATTTTGGCTTTTAATTGAGGATGTCTAATATTTTAAATAAATTAGTTGAAACAAAATGCCGCCAAAATGACCTCTTTTGTGTAGATTAGTTTATTTGAAATATTAAGATGATTATATGTTTTTGTGATTCATGCGTTTATTAATTAACCCAAAAGTAAGTTAATATTTGGTAAAATTACAACGACATCTGTGGTGATAAATGTGTGACAATTATAAGGTATTTTATGTGAGCAATAAGTTAGTTCAAAGATTAATTCATTGTTTGACATAGTTTATTGTCAATGTTTGATTGCTACAACAAGAGTACCGCTTACTGTTAATATTACTATCAAAAGACTTGATATTAATGTCGTGTTTGGTATCTTGAGATGGGATTAGTCATTATCCTGAATTTATTGTTTACTTATGAATATTGACATAAGTTTTTATTTATTTATTTTTTGTTCTATATTTAGCTAATTCATATTCTACTACAACAATATCTGCTAATATAAATTCTATACTCATGCTTAATGAGACTAATTTTAAGGAATGGAAAAGGCACTTACTTATAGTGCTTGGCTGTATGGACATAGACCTCGCACTAAGGGAAGAACAACCTACACCTCTCACTGTGGAAAACACCCCTTATGTTAAGAGGGATTTTGAGACGTGGGATTGGTTCAAATTGCATAAGTCTAATGATCATGAAGCACAACATTTTAGAAGCCTTTAGGGGCATAGAATCTAAAAGATTACTCGGGCCAAGGTTTCCTTAATGAAATTGAGAACGTTTTGCTAAAAACGATAAAGTTAAAATGACATCATTTCTAACTTCTTTGATGTCTATAAAGTATAAGGGTCAAGGAAATATTGAGTGATCTAAGGGCTATGAATTTATGATCCACAATTAGGATATTTTTGAGACGAGAATTGAAACATTCTTTTAGGATGTTGAGTTTGGAGGGAGAAATAAGGTTAGAGACATTGTTTTTAAGGAGGAATTGATTTTAACTCAGTTTCTACTATCACTTTTGATGATGTTTAGGTTCTCATACCTATCACTAATTAAGAAGTGAATCTAGAACCTCAATAAGACAATGTTAAATAGCTCCCTATTCAAAATGAGGCAATTGTTCCAGAAGAACAAACTCAACAACCTCAAGAATGAATGTTATTAAAAATGTCCACTAGGGAAAGGGTTATAATGGCTTTAATGGAATATTTTAATATTAAGCTACATCAGATGAATATTAAGTTAATGGTTTCTCAATGGCAACATTGATCATACATTTATATGGTGCAATTTAAAAACTTGTGTCTGGTGATGCAAAGGTAATGATTTGAAGATTAAAGAACTTCATCTATGGGCTTAAGTAGACTTCTCGTCAATAATATTACAAAATTTACCAAAAGATTATCTCATTCGATTTAGAGATGAATTTTGTTGATAATCGTATATACCATAAGTTTAGTGGGAGTAAGGTTCTATATTTGGTTTTATATGTTAATGACATACTGCTTGTCAATAATAAGTATAGCCTCAATCAATGCCCTAAGAATGATTTTGAGATCACAAAAATGCATAAGATATTTTACATTTTAGCAATGGAAAATCTAATGTACATTCAGGTTTGTATACATTGGAATACTGTGTATATTATTGGGATGTTAGGCAGCTATTTTAAGCAACCCTAGTTTGGACCATTGGATAGCATCCAAAAGGGTTATAAGGTTTTTTTAGAGAACAAAATATTACAGGCTCACATATCGGAGATCTAATTAGTTAGAGATCATCAGGTATATAAACTCCGATTTTGATGGAATATGGATACAAGATTTTGTCACTAAGGTGCAAATTGTGAAAATAAATTGCAATCTTTTATTCTAATAGCAACAGGAGCACATTAAAGTCAAAACACATGGACTTTAAGTTCTTGGCTGTTAAAGTAAAAGTGCAGAGTGGTTAGGTACTTATAAAGCATATTAGGACAAACTCCATGATTGCGGATCCGCTTACTAAGGAACTACACCTAAGGTTTTATAAGAGCACATTGCTCATATGGGTGTAATGTCATTTAAAGGATATTTGGTTTTAGTAGGAGTTTGTATTTTTAAATGTTTTTATGTTATAGACACATTTTCAGTTATTTCAATTTAAAGATAATAAGTTTATTTTCTACAGATGTAACGCCCCAAATTTTCGGGAATTCTGTAAAGGTTGTAAAATTTAAAATTTTGTGTTCTGTTTGTTATGTGTAGGATTAATTATGTTGGTGGGCCTTTAGAAGGCCCAAGCTTAGGATAAAACCTGGTAGTTTTAATTAATTTTAAATCTGTAGGGAAAGGGGTTTTGATAATTGGGCTTTTTAGGAATTATTTGTGAAGAATGGATCACAAGGAAGCAAGTGGTAAAGTGGTATGTGACGCCACTGGGAAGGATGTTAGTGGCGTGTGGAAGCTTGGGGAGGACCCAGGTTCAAGTCACAATGACAGCAAATTAAGTGATTAATTTTTATGTACAGGAAAGGGAAGTAATGGAACTGAAATAAAAGTCTGTCAGGAAGAGTTTAAGAAGGTAAGGAGATTGAATAAGGATAAAGATAAGGGAGGAAATCTAGGAGCTGATCAAGGAGCAAGAGGTGGCCGGCCAAGGGACTCTAGCATGGGAAATTCGGCTAGGTATTGTAGTAGTGGGAATTTCGGCATTTGGGGTGTGTTGTGCCGAAATTCTGATAATCTTTTCTTCTCGTCTTTTCTTTATTTCTTTTCTCCATCTACCTTCTCCTCTTCCTTCTCCATAGCCAAACCCTTCTATCTCTTTACTCTTCATCACATCCTTAATCTTTTATTTTAGCCTTATAAGCCGAACATCATAAAAAGCCGAAATCCCGAAAGCTTATTCTTTTTGTGTCGATTTCTTATAACCAAAACCAATCTCTTCCTTCATCATTTGTGGCCGATTCACCAGCCCTCTAAACCTCAATTTTTAACACAAGACCATAGCAAAACCCTCTCGTTTTACCTTTCTAAACACAAGTTGCAAAAAAGCCGAAAAACCCACAATAAAGGGACTTGGTCGAATACTGAAGTCACTAAAATATCGACTTTTGTTATCATCTGAGGGCTTAGATCTGCATCGGAATCGAGTGGGAAACTCATTGGAATTAGTCACTAAGGAATCGGTGGTAAGTCTTCGCCAAAACTTAGTCTTCTTACATATTTTAGGAAAAGCCGAAATCCCTAAAAGTTAGGGAGGTTGTCGATTTGGACTTGTAACCCTGAGGGGTTGTAATAAATATTTTGTTTTGGTAATAGCGTGATTTAGAGGCGGTTGATCAAGGGCTTGGACAGGTGGAACGATCGGATCTTTGGAGTTAACTATCTTTCGGCAGTAAGGTAAGAGCAATAAGGGTTTTGGCATGTTTGGCCGAATGTGGTAAGGGACTAGATACTCAATTGTATTTTTGATATTTGGAGTAATAGTAAGTGATTCAATTGTAGGTAGTTCGGGTGTAGATCTCGACGAGGAAATCCTGAAAACAGGTGTGTAACTGACACCCTTTCATAGGCTAGATCGGCAAAAGCCGAAAAGCCGAAATGCCGAAAATCGGTATTTTGGGCACTTGCAAGTGTGCGAATGCTCGTAAGACGTATGGGTAATTATTACTGGTAATCAGAAGTGATAAAACTGTGGTACGTGCGATTTCGTGCATTTTGATATTTTGGGCTTAATGGGCCAAAACTGCGTTAATGGGCCAACAGACCCAATTCGGTAAGAACGCTCGGTAAGTGTTTTTGGCTAAACGTAATGGCTACGATATGCATGAAAACCTTAGAAATAGTTAGATTTACTAGAATACCCCTATGTATGCAAAATTACCATTATACCCCTATGTGTGCAAAATGACCTTTATACCCTAGGGTTAATTTTGTCTGAAAAGCATGATAAATTAAATCTGTATGATGTATGCCATGAATGAATATTTGTTGCATGGGGACATGGGTTATATTATGGAGGAAGCGTCCTGGTGGCTATGGCACAAATTATCTGTTTTGGTGGCCCTGCCACGTATATCTGTTCTGGTGGCACTGCCACAAAATATCTGTATCTGGTGACTCTGTCACATTTTTTGTATCTGGCAGCCATGCTGCATATTTCTGTGGCATGTAGCGGTTGGGTGGGTCGAGTTGTCTCCCCACATGGTGAAAGGATGGTATGGGGGTGTATGTGGTTGGATATGGTTGGGTTTCTGCATAAGCATGATATATCTGTTCTGGGCCTACGGGCTTTATTCTGATATCAGTTCTGGGCTGAGGCCAACTTATTCTGTCTCTGTGGTTTGAATTGATTTAGGCTATGGTTGGGTTGGATTACACACTGAGTTTCCCAAAACTCACCCTTATTTTCATCCTCGCAGGTAATCCTCAACCATAATGGGCTTGGAGCTGCGAGGGATTCGGACTAGCCACATGTTTCTACAAACCTGGTTTCTTTCTGGTGAACTAGACATCCTTTTAATTTCATTTATGGTTTTGGGTTTTAAGTGTAATAAGGCCTTTTAATTATTTTTATGGTTTTGTTTTACTTTTATTATTTTATTTTATTATGATGAAAAAAACTATGATAACTAAGGAAAATGGATTAGCTTTAGGACGCGTTTTCAAAACATCAAGGGATTTCAAAATAACACGATTACAAGTAAGACTTCCGCTAAGCAAATGTTTTCAAACTTAATCCTTTTATTAAGATAGACACAACCAGACGGTTTTCTCAAATTATACGAGTCGTTAAGGTGTGGCAATGGTGGTGTGCATGTCTAGGATTGGATCCGAAGGGAGCTTGGTACTTAAGCAGTCCGACGGACTCACCTCCTCTTCTTCCTAGTTTCCTACCTGGTGCACAGCTTCTATTCACTTTAACCTACTTTAGAAAGTATCTTTTACAACCCCAACTAAGTTTTCCAAACTAAGTAATACGGAACGTTTTGAACGCATCAATGTGGCGCACCAGATCCGGTCATATCGTCTAGGCCGGGTGTGGGGTGCTACATTTAGTGGTATCAAAGCCAGGTTGCAACAACTCGGCTGTGGAATGGGTTTACAAAACGAAGATTTTCAAAAAAAATCGGTTTTAAATCTGGACTTCTAAAGGTGGCATTTCGAATCTCCAGCCAAGCCTGTAAGTATTCTGAATTTTTCTGAATATATTCTGAAATATCTGTCTGTACTGAAATACTCTAGATAGATGCTACTGAAACCCTAGAAAAGTTTGCTAAAGACTGAAACTGTAGTTAGACGTCGATTCTACGAAACGTCTCTGAATTACTATTTGAATCATAAACATCTGTAATAATCACTGGAATGCTAAAATTAATGCATAAATTCGTAAACAGATAATACGATATGAGTATGCGAGGAGGTCGAGGTAGAGCCGTGGACGAGGCCGAGGAAGAGCTCGAGCGGGATCTTTGTCTTCAGGACATATGCCAGCGGCAAAAGCACCGGTGCCATCGGCAACAAAAGTGGAGTCACATGATCATGGTGTCGGGGATGACGCCTTGTCGTAGGCAATGCTTCGAGTTCTAGAAAGGGTTGCCGGGGCAAGTTCGGGCAACGAAATTCGAGGATCAATTTCTAAATGACTCCGGGCTAACGGAGCAGAGATCTTTAGGGGCGTATCTAGTGTAGCCCCGAATGTGGCGGAATATTGGTTGGAGGCCACGGAACGAATTATGGATGACTTGGATTATTCTGTGGAGCAGAAGCTGAAGGGGGCCGTATCGTTGCTGCGAGATGAGACTTATCAGTGGTGGCTCACCGTGAGGGATGGAACCCCAGCTGATAGGTTACTTGGGAGCTGTTTAAGACAGCATTTAAAGGAAGTACGTCGGGGCAAGTTATGTGGACGCCCGTAGGAAACAATTCCTGAATCTAGTCCAAGGAGGCAAAACTGTCGCTGAGTACGAGGCTGAATTTCTGAGGCTGAGTAGGTATGCTGTGGGATAGTTGCTACGGGTATGAGCTAGCGTTCGCTTTGAGGATGGACTCAAAGATGACTTAAGTGCTGATTGCTCCGCAGAGGAGCGTGACTTCGCAGTTCTGGTGGAAAAGCTAAGATCGCTGAGGAGGTAAAGCGTACTGAGAGGCAGAACGTGAGAAAGATCGGAACCGTTTTTGGAGGGATTCTGGACCTTCGGGTGGAGTAACAAGAATGCAAAAGGGCGAGAGTGGAGGAGCCGGTTCGAGCCGTCCGATGAATGTGGTTAGACCGCCAATCTGTGGGGATTGTGGGAAGGTACACCTGGGTGAGTGCAGGAAACGTTCCGGTGCTTGTTTCCGATGCGGATCTATGGAGCACAGGTTAAGGACTGTCACAGAGAGCTGATCAGGCTCAGGTTGCTGTACAGAGGGTTGTTCAACCCATGAGAGGTGGACCACCACCACCGAGAGGACGTAGACAAGGTAGGGCGGAAATGGAATGGAAATGGTCGAGGTCGAGGGGCACCTGGCAGGGGAGCCAGAAATGCTGAGGCTCGGCAGCCAGCGTTGGTGTATGCAGCTTTTCATCGAGAGGAGGGCGACGCAGCTGATGTCATAACTGGTACATTTTTAGTTTCTATATGCCGTATACTGCCTTGGTGGATATTGGATCTACTCATTCTTATGTTGCGTGCGCTATATCTGGGTTTTTGGGAGTGCATTCTGAGGAGATAGTGAGTGGGGTATCTGTGTTAAGTCCTTTGGGTCACTCGGTTAGGGCAGACAAGCTGTATAAGGATGTACCCTTAGAAACTCAAGGTAGGATCTTTCCTGGCGATCTAATGGAGTTGCCGTTTGGAGAATTTGACATCATTCTGGGAATGGACTGGCTTGTTAAGCATAAGGCGACTCTGGACTGTGCTGCTAGCGAATGGTGCTAAGGACCACGGAAGGGGATGAGGTTATGGTGATAGGTGAGCGAAGGGACTATTTGTCTAATGTGATATCGGCATTGAGGGCTGAAAAGTGGATTCGGAAAGGTTCTGAGGCCTATTTGGCATTTGTAAGTCAAACAGATGTAGAGGGCTGACAGTGGATAAGGTTAGAACTGTAAAGAGTTCCAAGATGTCTTTCCGGAGGAGCTTCCGGGATTGCCTCCAAACCGAAAGTCGATTTGGAATCGACCTATTGCCTGGGACAGCACCAGTGTCTATTGCACCATATGGATGGCACCGAGGAGTTAGTGGAGTTAAAGGCGCAAATTCAAGAGTTGTTGGATAGGGGCTTTATTAGGCCAAGTGTGTCTCTATGGGGAGCACCGGTGCTATTCGTGAAGAAGAAGGATGGGACGATGCGCATGTGCATTGACTATCGCCAGTTGAACAAACTGACGATTAAGAATAAGTACCCTCTGCCAAGGATTGACGATCTGTTCGACCAGCTTAAAGGAGCTTCTGTATTTTCCAAGATCGATCTTCGATCTGGATATCATCAGTTAAGGGTCAAGGAGGCAGATATTCATAAGACAGCATTCAGGACTCGTTATGGTCATTATGAGTTTCTGGTTATGCCATTTGGACTAACAAATGCTCCTACAGCATTTATGGGTCTGATGAATCGTGTGTTCCAACCATTTCTGGATCGGTTCGTGGTCATCTTTATTGACGATATTCTGGTATATTCTGAGACTGAAGCAAAACATGATGAGCATCTCCACACTGTGTTGCAAGTGTTAAGGGAGAAGGAACTTTATGTGAAGTTCAGCAAGTGTGAGTTCTGGTTGAGGGAGGTAACCTTTTTGGGGCATGTGGTCTCTGCAGAGGGGATTAGAGTGGATCCTCGAAAGATTGAAGCAATTTTGGAATGGAAGCCACCTAGGTCGGTTTCAAAATTCGAAGTTTCCTAGGATTGGCAGGTTACTACAGAAGGTTTGTGGAAGGTTTTTCGGTGATGGCAGCACTTCTCACAAAACTCATAAGGAAAGGAGTACCGTTTGTTTGGACGGAGAAGCAGCAAGAAGCTTTTGAGAGGTTGAAGAAAGTTCTGACTGAAGCACCTGTGTTAATTCAACCAGAGTCTGGGAAAGATTTTACTGTGTACAGTGATGCATCACACGTAGGTTTGGGTTGTGTGTTGATGCAAGAAGGTAAGGTAGTTGCTTATGCGTCTCGACAACTTAAGCCTCACGAAGGGAACTATCCTACTCATGATTTGGAGTTAGCAGAGTGATCTTTGCGCTTAAAATTTGGAGACACTACTTGTATGGGGAAAGGTGTATTATATACACAGATCATAAGAGTCTCAAGTATTTGCTGACTTAGAAGGAACTGAACCTTAGGCTAAGGAGATGGATCGAGTTGCTTAAGGATTATGATTGTTCAATCGAATATCACCCAGGCAAGGCTAATGTGGTGGCCGATGCTCTAAGTCGTAGAGCTATATCTGATCTGAGAGCAATGTTTGCTCGTCTAAGTCTGTTTGACTATGGAAGTCTGTTGGCTGAATTGCAAGTAAGGCCAACCTAGGTGGATCAGATTAAAGAGAGCAGTTGAAGGATGAGTCTTTGGTCCCTCGTTTTCAACAAGTTAAGGAAGGGGGAATTCTGAGTTTGGGATAAATGATGGTGGGGTTCTGTGTTTTCGAGGAAGAATTTGTGTTCCGAAGGACTCTGACTTAGACAGTCAATTTTGAAGGAAGCTCATGGGGGACTTTGTGCCATGCATCCTGGAGGGATAAGTTGTACCATGACTTGCGAGAACTGTATTGGTGGCCTGAACTTAAGCGAGAGGTAACGAAATTTGTGGGGAATGTCTGACATGCCAGCAGGTGAAAGTGAGCATCAGTTACCTTCTGGATTATTGCAGCCAGTAAAATACCACTTTGGAAGTGGGAGAGGGTAACATGGACTTTGTGAGTGGGCTACCCTTGTCACCATCGAGAAAGACTCGATATGGGTGTTATGGATAGGTTGACCAGTCGGCTCATTTTATACCTGTTCGAACAGACTTTTCTCTTCAGAGTTAGCCAAGTTGTATGTGGCGGAGATTGTGTGACTGCATAGAGTTCCGGTTTCAGTTATCTCTGATCGGGATCCTAGATTCACATCTCGATTTTGGAAAAGTTGCATGAGGCGTTGGGAACGCGATTGAACTTTAGTACGGCTTTCCATCCCCAAACTGATGGTCAATCGGAAAGAGTTATTCAGATTCTGGAAGACATGTTGAGGGGATGTGTTATTGATTTCCGAGGTAGTTGGGAGGATTACTTGCCTTTGGCAGAGTTTGCATACAACAATAGTTATCAGTCGAGTATTCGAATGGCACTTATGAAGCACTGTATGGGCGAAGGTGTCGAACACCTAGTTGTTGGACTGAACTGGGGGAGCGACAAGTTCTTGGAACTGAGTTGGTGGCAGATACTGAGGATAAGGTCAAGATAATTAGAGATCGGTTAAAGGAAGCGTCTGATAGGAAAAAGTCGTATGCAGATCTGAAGCGTAAGGAGATTGAATACTCAGTGGGCGATATGGTCTTCTTGAAGGTTTCACCTTGGAAGGAGATACTAGGTTTGGGAAGAAGGGCAAGTTGAGTCCGTGGTTCATTGGGCCTTATCGGGTTTGAAGCGAGTAGGCCCAGTGGCTTATCAGTTGGAATTGCCTCCAGAGTTAGACAGGATTCACGATGTTTTTCACGTCTCCATGTTAAGGCGTTATCGTTCTGACACTACTCATGTCGTGCCGGTTGCAGAAATTTAGGTGCGAACTGATTTGACCTTTGGGAGGAGCCTGT
Organism: Gossypium hirsutum; assembly: GCF_007990345.1. Taxonomy (NCBI): domain Eukaryota; kingdom Viridiplantae; phylum Streptophyta; class Magnoliopsida; order Malvales; family Malvaceae; genus Gossypium; species Gossypium hirsutum. The sequence goes on along the minus strand of NW_024403421.1, from coordinate 1,390 downwards.
AATATGGATGAGTGTTAGGTCTGGGAGGATCGTACATTAGTGAAGTGCTTGGCGTAACCATGGCAGAGAAGCTACTTGGAGCAGATGGGCAATGCAACACATCCTCATCTATTCAGATAGGTAAATTTCGAGACGAAATTTCTTTAAGGAGGTAGAGTGTAACGCCAATTTTCGAATTCTGTAAGGTTGTAAATTTAAAATTCTGTGTTCTGTTTGTTATGTGTAGGATTAATTATGTTGGTGGCCTTTAGAAGGCCCAAGCTCAGATAAAACCCGGTAGTTTTAATTATTTTAAATCTGTAGGGGAAGGGGTTCTGATAAATTGGGCTTTTTAGGAATTATTTGTGAAGAATGGATCACAAGGAAGCAAGTGGTAAAGTGGCATGTGACGCACTGGGAAGGATGTTAGTGGCGTGTGGAGCTTGGGAGGACCCAGGTTCAAGTCACAATGACAGCAATTAAGTGATTAATTTTTATGTGCAGGAAAGGGAAGTAATGGAACTGAAATAAAAGTCTGTCAGGAAGAGTTTAAGAAGGTAAGGGGATTGAATAAGGATAAAGATAAGGGAGGAATCTAGGACCTGATCAAGGAGCAAGAGGTGGCGGCCAAGGACTCTAGCATGGGAATTCGGCTAGGTATTGTAGTAGTGGGAATTTCGGCATTTGGGTGTTGTGCGATTTGTCATTTTTCTTCTCCTCTTCTTATTCTTTCCCATACCTTCCTCCCTCTTCGCTACTAACCCCTATCTATCCCAACTCAAAAAAAAATCCAATCTTTATAACCAAACCGAACACAATAAAAAGCCAGAAAATTTCACCAGAAAGCAAAAAACTTTTTTATATCCTGATTTCTTTTAATCTCAAAATCCACCTCTCTTCCCTTCATGCGAAATCCCTAAAAGTTAGGGAGGTTGTCGATTTGGACTTGTAACCCTGAGGGGTTGTAATAACTATTTTGTTTTGGTAATAGCGTGATTTAGAGGCGGTTGATCAAGGGCTTGGACAGGTGGAACGATCGGATCTTTTGGAGTTAACCATCTTTCGACGGAAGTTAAAGGTAAAGTAGCAATGGGTTTTTGGCTGTTTGGCCGAAATGTGGTAAGGGATAGATACTCAATTGTATTTTTGATATTTGGAGTAATAGTAAGTGATTCAATTGTAGGCAGTTCGGGTTGATCTCGACGAGGAAATCCCGTAGGTGTGTAACTGACACCCTTTCATAGGCTAGATCAGGCAAAAGCCGAAAATGCCAAAAAATCGGTATTTTGGGCACTTGCGAGTGTGCGATGCTCGTAAGACGTATGGGTATTATTACTGGTAATCAGAAGTGATAAACTGTGGTACGCGCGATTTCGTGCGCTTTGATATTTTGGGCTTAATGGGCCAAACT
>NW_024403420.1:0-13747 GCF_007990345.1 Gossypium hirsutum | reverse complement strand
TCGAATTCAAATTTAACAAAATACCAAAAGGTGTCGATAGTGTGATAGACTTTGCTGACGATCCCCGAGCTCGTATCGTGACTCTTAAATCTATAAAATAGAGGTAAACAAGAACACACACCGAGTAAGCTATTTAATCTTAGTAAGTCATAAGCAAAAACATATATATTAACAAGGCATATTAACATTTACTAATATGGTCAAATACACATAATTTCCAACACAAAGATATCATTTACTACAAAGGTCATACTTTAATCAACATACATATCATATGATCGAATTTAATCAATCATCTACACATATATTTTTTCACTTTTAATATTAAATTACATCAATAAGTCGAATCACTTATATTTATGTTCAAACATATTAATCCAAAATTTATATTCACATACCTTGTATCATTTCAAGTAATCAACTTACCTCGTTTTCATAGAAACATTTAACTAACACATACCTGAACCCGTAATTTAATTTTTTCATTCGGTCATTACCTCACATTGGCCCCGTTGAAACTGTTCGGAAAATAAAAAGGATATGCGGATAATTGAAAAACTCGTAGAATGCCAACGTCCCAGACGTGGTCTTACATGTAATCACATATCGATGCCACTATCCCAGACAGGGTCTTACATGTAAACACAAGTTGAAGCCCGACGTCCTAGACGTGGTTATTACACAAAAACACATATCGAAGGTCCTATGTCATGACTTATGTATCCTATCAATTCCTAGGGTTCATACGTGACTTTCGGACATTGAATCTTGATCGAATCGAACTCGAAACATAGTTCCTTTGCTCAATACACATTCGGCCATACACAAATTTTTTTCACAAAATTCCCATTCATCAAGTAAACATTTATATATTATCAAATTTAACGACATTTATATGCTTATGGACTTACCTCGGATATCGATGGATGAAATTGACTACTCGACTACTTTCGACTTCCCTTGATCTAATTCCGTTTTTCTTTCATTTTGATCTAAATAAATTCAAATTTAACTAATTTAATCAAAAATCATTCAATTAATCCAAAAACACATAAATGGGCAAATTACCATTTACCCCTGATATTTTACAGTTTTTGCAATTTAGTCCCTATTGCATAAAACACAAAATATGCAAAATTTAACCACACTATAACTTGGCCGAATCTTTCTCATGTTCATCTAAGTCCACACATTTATTTATTTACATTTTAGTCCCTAAAAATATAATTTTGCAATTTAGCCGTAATTACTCAATTTCATCAAAAATTCAAAAACAAACTATGTTAATCTAACACATACTTCATATTTCACCTTCAAACATCATGAAACTTATGAATTCATCAATGACATATTTCAAAATCATCATCAATTCACAAAATTGAAGCATGGGTTTGAAGAACATGAAGCAACGATCTCAGAAACATAAAAAAATTATCAAAAACCGAACAAATCCATACCTTAATCAAGACTTGGAAGTGCCGAATGAACAAAGCTTAAAACCCTTTCTTTTTTTTTCTTTCAAATTGGTGAAAAGATGAAAACATGGCTTTTAATTTGATATATTATAACATATATGAACCTTATTATTATTTACTAATTAACCTTTACTAATTAATATATAAACATATAATATAGGTCATTCTTGACCATTGCCGTCCACTAACTTATATAGTGGGCTAATTGCTTCATAAAACCTCCAAATTATAAAGACAACAACAATTAGGCACTTTCATATTTAACCTTTAAATTTTCATTTATGCGATTAAGATCTTTTCTCAAATTAATCACACAAACAATAAAATTATTTCACGAAACTTTCACACATGTAATTCACACATAATAAACACAAAAAAATAGTTTTAAAATATTTTTTAGACTCAGATTTGTGGTCTTGAAACCACTGTTCCGAGTAGGGTCAAAATCGAGCTGTTAGAGAATTAGACTAAAATGGTTAGATTTTAGTTATAAGCTTAAGGACTAAATTGTGGAAAAATTAAAATGTTAGGGGCAAAATAGTAATATTGCATAAATATGAAATGTGGATTAAATTTTATACTATAAGTATTAAATGGATTGAAATTGTCTATTTAGATCAAGATAACCATATACTAACCTAGATCGAGGCAAAGCAAAGCTTCGGATTAGCTCGATTTAACTTCTACGCCCTAGCTATCAAGGTAAGGTCGTATGAACGACTGTTATATTCATGTTATTTAAATGTATTTTATTGTGTTATGCATAATGTAATTGAATGATGTATAAACAAATCAATGCTATAACGGTTATCGAGTCCCGGTTGAACCTTAGAAATTTGTAGGATACAAATGATATGTCATTAGAGATTTCATGTTTCGGTTGTTGGTCTTGAATGTCCTATCGATGGCTGAGGTCTTGCATTTATTATAGATACTCCATAGCAGCATCGTGTAGCTTACATTTCGATCTACAGCTTGTGTGAGCAGGCCCATTTCACAGCTCGTGTGAGCAATGATGTAAAGAAAAGGTTACAGTTATATGTAAAGGCACACTTTGTGTGAGCTTTCCCGTGTATTTGATGAAATTCTAGATGGTTTAACGGGCAAGAAAAGGGATTGAAAAGGTAAGTACTCAAATGGAATCAAGCATGATCTTATGGAAAGAATGCATGAAGTAATTGATGTATTACATATGGAAAATAACTTATGCTATGGTTGATTCATTTGAGTTATGCGCAAGTGTGCTAACTTGTGTATTGATGATGATTTTAGGCTTGTACCAAGCTTGTGGTTTGGGTTATATTATGCTTATACTTTATCTTATGTAAATGAAATGGTAAGTTAAGTTTTATTTTCTACGAACTTATTAAGCATCAATTGCTTACGTAGTTTATTTCCTATGTTTCATAGAATATCAGAAGCTCGATCAGTTTGGAAGCATATCGGAGATGTAACACCCCGAACCCGAGACCGTCACCGGAGTCGAACACGAGGTGTTAACAGACTTAAAAAAATTTCCCAGACACTGCCAATCTGCGTACTAGTCGCTTTAAAATCATATCTTGAGTTCAAAAACTCGGAATCCAGTTCCGTAAATTTCCCTGAAACTAGACTCATATGCCCATCTACAAATTTTTTTCTAGAATTTTGGTTGGGCCAATTAGTACAGTTTATTAGTCAAATTCTCCATGTTACAGGGATCGACTACACTGACCTTTGCACATTACGACTTGGATATCTCCCTGTACAGGGCTTCAATACTGATGCCGTTTGTTTCTATAGAAACTAGACTCAGAGAGGAATCTATACATATATGGATTGACTCCTAATTGTCTCTGGTAAATTTATAATGAATTTCCAAAGTCGGAACAGGAAATCCAGAAACCGTTCTGGCCCTGTCTCACGAGAACCTGAATATCTCTTAACATACTGTCTGTATGATTGTTTCGTCACTTTCCTATGAAAATAGATTCATCAAGGTTCGTTTACATAATTTATTCACTATTTAATTCCATTCCTACTATTTTTAGTGATTTTCCAAATCTACATCACTGCTGCTGTCAGCATCTGCCTTTAAGGTAGACTTTACCTATTTCATAGTTTCCATGATTCAACTAGCCCTTTTTTTGCATAAATAGCACAATTTACGATAGTGATTAACCATTCCCATGGCCAATCCTTGTCAAGCATATCCACACCTCTCAATAACCATATCCATACCAAATCATTATACTCAAACATATATAAGCCATTTTCGCATGGCTATTCAAAATTATACAAGTCCAAAGGGTCCATGACCCACAACAAACGGGTAGTCCTATACATGCCATTTCGAAGTTCAACCAAAATTGTACCAAAAGGGGGGGGCTTTGATAGTGTGGGCGACTTCGACTTCGAAATCCCGAGTCCGATAGCTGGAGAACCAAAATCTATAAAACAGAGGATCAAAGAAACGGAGTAAGCAATTTATGCTTAGTAAGTTTTGAGCAAGGAATTCCAGCACAGCAAAAGTATAGCATTCATATAGCTAAACGGATAATTTCATATGCACAAATTTTCGATATCATACTTGCTTCACATTACCAACCCTTATGTACATACACAAAAGATCAACTTAGCCAAAGGCCGGTAGCTCGTTTATCAACTGAGCAAATACTTATTTGTAAGGGCTCAACTAAATTCAAGCACATACGAAACATACCTCAATGTTGGGATGTTTCTAGAGTATTTACTGAAATTTTTACAGCAAGATCATTCATTCCCAAATCACGTACCTTCGGAATTTAACCGGATATAGCTACTCGTTCAAATGCCTTCGGGACATAGCCCGGTTATAGTAACTCGCACAATTGCCTTCGGGACTTAGCCCGGATTTAGTAACTCGCACAAATGCCTTCGGGCTTAGCCCGGAATTAGTATCTCGCACAAATGCCTTCGGGCTTAGCCCGGAATTAGTATCTCGCACAAATGCCTTCGGATCTTAGTCCGGATATGGTCACTTTGCACAAAGCCTTCGGGACTTAGCCCGGACATCATTCAAATAACCATGCACATTGAACAATAAATCATGGCACATTCGTATTTCGTTTTCGTTAGCAAAACTCAAACACAAGACATTTATCATTCTTGCAATTTCGGCTCAATAGCCACACAAAGAGCATGATTTTAATTTGCTTAAAACATGATTTAATCAAATCATAATTTAAGCTCTTTTACTCAAGAACTTACCTCGGGTGTTGTCGAATGATTCCGATAGCTATTCGACCACTTTTTCCTTCCCTTTATCGGATTTAGTTCCCCTTTGCTCTTGAGCTTAATTAAACAAATAAATTGATTTAATCATTTGAGCATCGAAAAGAGGAACACAAGGCACTTAGCCCATATTTATACATTCTACAAGTATGGTCACTTGTATTGACTAAACACCCTTTTGTTTCAAGTTCAAAACTTGGCTAATACACACATATATACACTAGTAAAGCATCCTCTCCCTTTCCATCAATTTAACACATGCATTACTCATTAATATACAAAAATTATATTCGGCCTTAGCACACAACTTGCTAGCTGATTCTTCTCCATCTAGCAACCAATGCACATATGTGCTCACTCAAAAATGCTAAAAAGAAGATTCAAGAATCATCAATCCACCATCACATGCATCATTAACAAGCTTCATATTTAGCATGCAATGGCATTAACACAAAATCTACCTAGGCCGAATATCATCCCCATGACATAGCAAAGATTTGAACCATGGGCTAATTAGAACTCAAGCTAGCAACTAAAAACATGCATGAATCTCATGGCACAACCTCAAACATACCTTGATCTAGATACAAGTATGGCCAAACCTCCTCCTAATCCTCTTCCAAACCAAACATGAAGCAAGAACTCCTTCCTCCTTCCTTAGAATTTTCGGCCAAATGAAGATGAAAAAGGATGAACAAAATTTTCTCTTTTCTTTTCTTTAACTCACGGCAATGGGGGGGGAAACAACCACACACTCTTTTTTTTTTTGTTTTCATCATATTCCCTTTTATTATTTTATGCCCATGCTCCTTATTTTATTTTTTCCACCCATGATGCACCAACACAACATGTCTATGACATGTCTTGCCCATCACACTTGGTCTACCATGCTTGTCATGGCCGGCCACTACTAATTAGGGGGGAATTTGACATGCAAGTCCCCCCTTTTTATTTCATGCACTAATAGGTCCTTATGCTTCGACCTATCACATTTCAAAATGTCGCACATAAGTCCTATTGACTAAATTCACATGCAATCGACTAAATCGAAGCTTGAAATTTTCACACATTCATAATTACATATTCTAGACAATAAATATCACATTCAAACATTTCGGTGACTCGGTTTAGCGGTCCCGAAACCACTTCCCGACTAGGGTCAATTTTGGGCTGTCACAACTCTCCCCCACTTAAGAAGTTTTCGTCCCCGAAAATCTTACCGGTAAATAGGTTTGGGTATCGTTCTTTCATCGAGCTCTCGGTTTCCCAAGTAGCTTCCTCGATCCCGTGTTTGAGCCATAACACCTTAACTAACGGAACCCTTTTGTTTCGCAACTCTTTCACTTCACGAGCTAGGATACGAATCGGTTCTTCTTCATAACTCAAGTCAGATTGAATTTCAACTTCTGAGGGATTAATCACATGTGACGGATCGGATCTATAACGTCGAAGCATCGAAACATGAAAGACATCGTGAATCTTTTCAAGTTCAGGGGGGCAAAATCAATCTATACGCAACCGGACCAACTCGTTCGGAGATTTCGTACGGCCCAATGAATCTCGGGCTCAACTTGCCCTTACGGCCAAATCTGAGTACCTTTTTCCAAGGCGAAACTTTAAGAAACACTTTATCTCCCACCTGATATTCAATGTCTTTTCGTTTCAAATCCGCATACGATTTTTGACGATCTGTGGCTGATTTTAGACTTTCACGGATTACCTTTACTTTCTGTTCGGCATCCTTAATCAAATCAACTCCGAAAATTTTACTTTCACCAAGCTCGGTCCAAACAATGGTGTACGGCATTTACGACCGTACAAAGCCTCGTAAGGTGCCATCTTAATACTTGATTGAAAACTATTGTTGTAAGCGAATTCAATCAAAGGTAAATATCGTTCCCATGAACTACTGAACTCGAGGATGCAACATCTCAACATATCCTCAAGTATCTGAATTATCCGCTCAGATTGACCATCGGTTTGGGGGTGAAAAGCAGTGCTAAAATGCAGCTTGGTACCCAAAGCTTCTTGCAATTTCCTCCAAAATCGCGAGGTGAATCTCGGATCTCTATCCGACACGATAGAAATAGGTACCCCGTGTAATCTCACAATCTGAGAAACATACAATTCGGCTAGTTTATCCAATGAAAAATCCGTACGCACGGGGATAAAGTGAGCCGACTTAGTCAGTCTATCAACAACAACCCAAATCGCATCCTTCTTACTTGCTGACAATGGCAGTCCGGACACAAAGTCCATTGTGACTCGATCCCATTTCCACTCGGGTATCATGATCGGCTGAAGTAATCCTGAAGGCACTTGATGTTCCGCTTTCACTTGTTGACATATTAAACATCTCGAAACAAAGTCGGAGATGTCTCGTTTCATACCATGCCACCAAAACCAACGTTTCAAATCGTTGTACATTTTCGTACTCTCCGGGTGAATTGACATTCGGCTACAATGGGCTTCGTTCAGAATCATCGAAATGAGTTCCGAATTCCTTGGAACACACAAACGACTTCTGAACCTCAAACAATCATCATCATCAATTTGAAACTCCGATTCCTTGTTCGGAACACACTCAGCCCGTTTTGCAACCAATTCATCATCAACTTTCTGGGCTTCACGAATTTGATGAATCAATAATGGTTTGGCTTTTAATTCAGCTACTAACACATTGTCGGGTAGAACAGACAAGTGCACATTCATCGCTCGTAAAGCAAACAATGATTTCCGGCTTAAGGCGTCCGCAACCACATTAGTCTTTCCTGGGTGGTAATCAATGACAAGCTCGTAATCTTTCAACAACTCAAGCCAACGTCTTTGTCGCAGATTTAAGTCTCTTTGAGTCATCAAATATTTGAGACTTTTGTGATCCGAAAATACATGGCACTTTTCACCAAATAAGTAATGTCGCCATATTTTTAAAGCAAATACGATGGCAGCTAGTTCAAGATCATGGGTCGGATAATTTTTCTCATGTGGCTTTAATTGTCTCGACGCATAGGCCACCACTCGACCTTCTTGCATCAATACGCAACCCAACCCAAGTAGGGATGCGTCACTATAAATGACAAACTCTTTGCCTGATTCGGGTTGCACTAAAATTGGAGCTTCAGTCAAATAAGTTTTCAGTTGATCGAAACTTTTCTGACATTTCTCCGTCCATTCGAACTTAACATCCTTTTGAAGTAGCTTCGTCATTGGTGTGGCTATCATCGAGAAACCTTTTACAAATCGTCGGTAATAACCGGCGAGCCCCAGGAAGCTCCGAACTTCGGTAATATTTCTTGGAGGTTTCCAGTTAAGTATGGCTGAAATTTTGTTCTGGTCAACTCGAATACCCGATGCGGATACCACGTGACCCAAGAAGCTAACCTCTCTTAACCAGAACTCACACTTACTGAACTTAGCATATAACTGCTTATCCCGCAAAATTTGCAACACTAGTCTCAGGTGCTCAGCATGTTCGGTCTCATCTCTTAAATAGACCAAGATGTCATCAATGAACACAACTACGAACCGATCCAAATATGGTCTGAAGATCCGATTCATCAAATCCATAAATACCGCAGGGGCATTAGTGAGCCCAAACGGCATCACTAAGAATTCGTAGTGACCATATCTCGTTCTGAAGGCAGTTTTGGGTATGTCTGAATCTCGAATTCGCAACTGATAATAGCCCGATCTCAAATCTATTTTTGAGAACACTGAGGCTCCCTTCAGTTGGTTGAACAAATCATCGATACGCGGTAACGGATATTTGTTCTTTATCGTCACTTTATTCAGTTGACGATAGTCAATGCACAACCTCATGGTTCCGTCCTTCTTTTTCACGAACAATACTGGTGCACCCCAAGGTGAGAAACTTGGTCAAGCAAAACCTCTATCCGTCAATTCTTGCAACTGAGCTTTCAACTCTTTTAACTCGGTTGGTGCCATATGATACGGAGCCATCGAAATCGGCGTAGTCCCAGGTACAAGCTCAATACCAAACTCTATCTCCCGAACAGGTGGTAAACCCGATAATTCTTCAGGAAAAACATCCGGGTATTCACAAACCACCGGCACAGATTCGGGTTTCTTTTCTAATTCTTTGTCATCAAGTACATACGCAAGGTATGCTTCGCACCCTTTTCTTACATATTTCTGGGCCAACATTGAGGATATTACAGCTGGCAACCCATCCAAGTCCGTAGACTCAACTCGGATTACTTCGTTATTTGCGCACCTCAATTCAATAGTCTTGCTTTTGCAATTCACAACCGCATCATGCACGGTCAACCAATCCAACCCGAGAATAACATCAAATTCATTAAACGGCAAAAGCATCAAGTCCGCCGGAAAACAGGAACCTCGAATTACTAGGGGACATTTCTTACACACTTTGTCGACAAGCACGTAACGACCCAAGGGATTTGACACCCGAATTACGAACTCAGTAGACTCAATAGGTAAAGTCTTATTGGATGCTAAGGTTTCACATATGTAAGAATGAGTAGAACCGGGGTCAATCAAAGCAATTACATTAGTATCAAAGAGAGTAAAAGTACCGGTAATAACATCAGGCGAAGAAACATCCTCGCGGGCACGTATAGCATAAGCTCTAGCAGGCGCACGAGCCTCGGATCTGGTCGTAGCATCTCTAGATCCTCTCTGACCACCACCAGCATTGCCCGTATTTCCAGATGGTCTACCTCGAGCAGTGGTAGCACCCGGTTTCCCACTCTGATTTACATTCTGTTCAGACAACCTCGGGCAATCTTTAATGAAGTGGTCAACTGATCCGCACTTGTAACAGGAGCGGTCAGGGAATCTACAACTCCCCGAATGCCATTTACCGCAATATCGACATTTCGTTCTGTCTCGACGTTCATTCCCAACACTGGCGACCGAAGTGCCTCGTGTACCCACAGGGGGTCGATCACGATCTCGTCTAAAAAGGCCCGAAGTGCCTCTCGACCGGCCCACATCATCTCAAAATTTCTTCGATGCCTGTTGAAGAGACTTTCCCGAAGATCTTTTACGAAACTCTCCAGTTCCCACATCAACTTTTTGTTTTTCTTTTCTAAGCTCTTCGGCTTTACAAGCTCACTCGACAAGTACTACGAACTCTCGTATTTCAAGAATGCCAACGAACATTTTTATATCTTCATTCAGCCCATCCTCGAAGCGTCTACACATGATAGCCTCGGACGAAACACATTCCCGAGCGTATCTACTAAGTCTAACAAATTTTCGCTCGTAATCAGTAACTGACATAGAACCTTGCTTAAGCTCAAGAAATTCCTTCCGTTTTTGATCAACAAATCTCTGACTGATATACTTTTTCCGAAACTCAGTTTGGAAAAACTCCCAAGTTACTTGCTCTCGGGGCACAACAGAAGTCAGAGTACTCCACCAATAGTAGGCAGAATCGCGTAGCAAGGAGATAGTACACTTTAGGCATTCATCGGGTGTACAAGATAGCTCATCGAGTACCCGGATAGTGTTGTCCAACCAAAATTCAGCTTGCTCGGCATCATCGCTGTCCGTAGCTTTAAATTCAGTAGCCCCATGTTTTCGGATTCTGTCAACTGGGGGCTTATTTGACCTTATTTGGTCAGTTTCCGAAGGTATTGTAGGTGCGGGGGTGGTATTTGCCGGGAATGGAGGTTGTGGAACAGCCTTATTAGTTCGAATGTATTGGTTGAACCAATCATTCATCACGCTATAGAAAGCTTGTCTAGCTTCATCATTCGGGTTACTAGCATTAGGTTGAGAGTCCGCCGGCGCTGTCCCTTGTGCGGGAGCAGGCGCAACACTCTCAAGATCATCAGCTACCGCTCAGTCGGGATCGGGATCCATTACTATAAATAAACACATTTGCAAATGTCAGAAATCACCACACTATCAAATAATCACATAAAGTGGCATGTATAGCTAGACCCAACGCATTACGGTAGTCCTAGAATCGACTAAACCGTAGCTCTGATACCAATCAAATGTAACACCCCGAACCCGAGACTGTCACCGGAGTCGAACACGAGGTGTTAACAGACTTTAAAAAAAATTTCCCAGACACTGCCAATCTGCGTACTAGTCGTTTTAAAAATCATATATTGAGCTCAGAAACTCGGAATCCAGTTCCGTAAATTTTCCCTGAAACTAGACTCATATGCCCATCTACATATTTTTTTTCTAGAATTTTTGGTTGGGCCAATTAGTACAGTTTATTAGTCAAATTCTCCCATGTTACAGGGATCGACTACACTGACCTTTGCGCATTACGACTTGGATATCTCCCTGTACAGGGCTTCAATACTGATGCCGTTTGTTTCTATAGAAACTAGACTCAGAGAGGAATCTATACATATATGGATTGACTCCTAATTGTCTCTGGTTAATTTATAATGAATTTCCAAAGTCGGAACAGGAAATCCAGAAATCGTTCTGGCCCTGTCTCACGAGAACCTGAATATCTCTTAACATACTGTCCGTATGATTGTTTCGTTACTTTCGTATGAAAATAGATTCATCAAGGTTCGTTTACATAATTTATTCACTATTTAATTCCATTCCTACTATTTTTAGTGATTTTCCAAATCTACATCACTGCTGCTGTCAGCATCTGCCTTTAAGGTAGACTTTACCTATTTCATAGTTTCCATGATTCAACTAGCCCTTTTTTTTGCATAAATAGCACAATTTATGATAGTGATTAACCATTCCCATGGCCAATCCTTGTCAAGCATATCCACACCTCTCAATAACCATATCCATACCAAATCATTATACTCAAACATATATAAGCCATTTTCGCATGGCTATTCAAAATTATACAAGTCCAAAGGGTCCATGACCCACAACAAACGGGTAGTCCTATACATGCCATTTCGAAGTTCAACCAAAATTGTACCAAAAGGGGGGGGGGCTTTGATAGTGTGGGTGACTTCGACTTCGAAATCCCGAGTCCGATAGCTGGAGAACCAAAATCTATAAAACAGAGGATCAAAGAAACGGAGTAAGCAATTTATGCTTAGTAAGTTTTGAGCAAGGAATTCCAGCACAGCAAAAGTATAGCATTCATATAGCTAAACGGATAATTTCATATGCACAAATTTTCGATATCATACTTGCTTCACATTACCAACCCTTATGTACATACACAAAAGATCAACTTAGCCAAAGGCCGGTAGCTCGTTTATCAACTGAGCGAATACTTATTTGTAAGGGCTCAACTAAATTCAAGCACATACGAAACATACCTCAATGTTAGGATGTTTCTAGAGTATTTACTGAAATTTTTACAGCAAGATCATTCATTCCCAAATCACGTACCTTCGGAATTTAACCGGATATAGCTACTCGTTCAAATGCCTTCGGGACATAGCCCGGTTATAGTAACTCGCACAATTGCCTTCGGGACTTAGCCCGGATTTAGTAACTCGCACAAATGCCTTCGGGCTTAGCCCGGAATTAGTATCTTGCACAAATGCCTTCGGGCTTAGCCCGGAATTAGTATCTCGCACAAATGCCTTCGGATCTTAGTCCGGATATGGTCACTTAGCACAAAGCCTTCGGGACTTAGCCCGGACATCATTCAAATAACCATGCACATTTAACAATAAATCATGGCACATTCGTATTTCGTTTTCGTTAGCAAAACTCAAACACAAGAGATTTATCATTCTTGCAATTTCGGCTCAATAGCCACACAAAGAGCATGATTTTAATTTGCTTAAAACATGATCTAATCAAATCATAATTTAAGCTCTTTTACTCAAGAACTTACCTCGGGTGTTGTCGAATGATTCCGATAGCTATTCGACCACTTTTTCCTTCCCTTTATCGGATTTAGTTCCCCTTTGCTCTTGAGCTTAATTAAACAAATAAATTGATTTAATCATTTGAGCATCGAAAAGAGGAACACAAGGCACTTAGCCCATATTTATACATTCTACAAGTATGGTCACTTGTATTGACTAAACACCCTTTTGTTTCAAGTTCAAAACTTGGTTAATACTGTAACACCCCGAACCCGAGACCGACACCGGAGTCGGACACGAGATGTTAACAAACTTTGAAAAATTTTTCCAGACACTGCCCAGTCTGAGTACTAGTCGCTTCAAAAATCATATCTTGAGTTTCACAACTCGAAAATCAGTTTACCTTGGCATCATGCAACATCAACCAATCCATCTTTAGAATAACATCAAACTCATCAAATGATAACAACATCAAATTAGCCGGGAAACAATGACCTTGAATCCTCAAAGGACAATTCTTACTAACATTATCGACTAACACATATTTGCCTAAAAGATTTGACACTTTAACCAAAAATTCAGTATTTTCAACAGGCAAATTCTTATTAGATACTAAATTCAAACAGACATAAGAATGAGTAGACCCGGGATCAATCAATGCAATAACTTCAGTATCATAGAGAGAGAATGTACCAGCAATCACATCAAGAGATGAGGCTTCCTCAGGAGTATGTATAGCATAGGCTCTTGCAGGAGTTCGAGGTTCTGGTCTTGCAGCTGTATATTTCATTACACTTTTACCACTATCCTTACTTTCGGTGTTTCTCGGTGGCCTACCTCTGCTGACAGTATCACCCGATCTAACATTCTGAAATTTTTCTTCTTCAATTTTCTCAAGGCAATCTTTAATATAGTGTTGTCGAGAACCACACTTGAAACAAGCTCGGCTAATTAACCAACATTCACCAGGATGTTGCCTACCACAACATTCACACTGCCCACACTTGCTACTGAAGTAGCTTGAGCTTCGGGACTCGAATATAATTTTCCCCAGTCTCGACGTGGATATCCAGTTGAAGTAGTCACTCGAGGATTCATCTCTTTAGACTTCTTTGACTGAGTTTGAAATGGTTTACTCATGGGCCGCTTTCTTGTATCTCGAGCCTCCATCATAGCTTTTCTCTTTTCTTTATTCAATTCTTCAGCCTTACAAGCTCGATCAACCAATACCACAAATTCCTTCAGTTCCAACATTCCAACAAATATTCT
>NW_024403419.1:0-13764 GCF_007990345.1 Gossypium hirsutum | reverse complement strand
TAACAATCCGTGTGACGAACTTCAACTCATACTTTCCTGATGAGAGATGCTTTTGTATGATCAGAAAAGGAAAGGTTGAAGATAAAATCCAACCGCAAGTATTCAAAGATAAGGAAATCTTTAGAAATCGAGCCACGGCAAACAGGTATGGCTTAATTTATAAAAGATCCCCTTATTTTGATTTAATTAACCCTTATTCTTTGTTTGTGGTTGATAAGTCCATTCTAAGAGGAAGTATGAGGCAGTGTTCTCTTGAGTTGTTTTGTGGTGTAAAACTTGTTGATGACGTCCGATTAAATCGGCAAGCACATAATATCATCTTACATGGTAAGATTCTTCACGAAAGACATTTAAGTTGTTTGATTGTGGTGATTATGTGAATCAACTACTGCCTTGTGCAAAATCTTTAAATTTATGCCCATCTGTCCTGATGAATGTAAGGAGTTTGGATTATTTGTTTTTGTATATGCACAAATTCTTTTGGATCAGCATGTTTGAAATCATGACACGCATGAAACCTTTGTTGCCATTTTCTAGCAAGTGACAAACTTATGTGTTTAAACCTAGAATTTGCTATTTTGGTTCGATATGTGAAAAATTCAAGCATTCCAAATTTTGTGCGACCAATTTTTTTTGATTGATGCTTGGCTTTTGACTAAGGGAGCGAAATTTAAAAATTATGAATACAATATAAAATCGTTCCTTGATCATTTTATTTGGCTATCCATAAATTTCTTGTGTCATTTTAAAAAGGTAAGGCCAACTCATATTTTGATCCTGGCATTGATTCAGCATGTCCCTTAAAGTTGAACATCTACAGTGTCACTAACCCCTTTACTTTTCGTGAAGGTGATACTTTGAGAAAGCGAGTTGTTCTTGTATTTCTCCTACATTTCAGGTTAGTTCAAGTAAAGAGCAACGACTTTACTATCTTTCCGAAAGAGAGAGGTTTACGTTGATTGAAAAAGGTACTGCTCAAACTGATGTGATCCGGCCCGGATTAATTGAGTCGTTTCACGTAATTGCCCGATCGTCGACGAGGAATAGTTGAGTTATCGAAAATAGGATGAAATAAGGCTAAAGATGCGGAAGCTTTCAAATGGTTTTAAAGGTTGGCTAAGGTGATGGTAAATTTATAAGGGTAGTAGGCTCGATTTAAGGATAAAAATAAGAAAAATGGAAGTTGATAAATGAAGGCTCGTTTTGTAAAAAGATATTATAGTTGGGTAAAATCTAGGATAGTCGGTGGAATGGATAAAGGAGCTTAAACGCCAGAAACAATTCAACACTAAAAAGTGTCACCCCCGATTTCTATTCGGTTCAAGGTGGGATTGCGGAATTGTAGAAGGGTTGAACGCCACACGAAAGCAAGGTGATAAGTTCAAAGAGAACGATAGACGCCACTAGCACGCTAGATAAGTCAGATCGAAACTCGTACGAATTTAGAGAGGAGAAAACTCACTCTTTGAACAAAGTTCATTCAAATGATCAAAAGTCAAAAGTCCTTTTCAAAATGTGATAACAGACTATTTATAGCCTACATTTGATAGCCTAATGGACATAGCTAATGACTAAGTGATGTGCTATTAATGAGTTAAATTAAACTAGAGAGATGAACTTTAAAGGCATGTCCATATTTGGCTGAATGGAACATCAATGGACACCTTCTTGATTAAGCAAACATAGCTCTTGAATGTAGATGAATGAATGGCAAGCCCATCAGCCTTGTCTAGTTCGGCTATAGCATGAATGTACTAGCCAATAAGTGTCTCTTGGCCGAACAATCACCTTGGAGGCCAAAGATTCATTGCATAAATTAATGTAGCTAGACATCCATGCACTTTCCCATTTGTTGAATCTTGCTGTCCATGCATCTTCAATTGGCTCTTAATTTGCTGTTCACGCATGGTGCCCTCATCACTCTCCCTCATTTAAATGTCGTCCATTGCATGTGGAACATCTCATTAATTGCCGTTCCATGCATGTAGAACAACATCTTTAATGCATGTCTTGTTGTACAATAAATTCGCCAACATGTCTCATTTAAATGCTTGTCCCATGTCCATGTACATATTAAATTCGGCATCATCTACCTCCTTTAATGCCGTCCAAGCCATTAAACCTGCAGACAAGTAATTAAATTCGGTCAAATAATGCATGCACATTAATTTCGACATCATTAAGTCAGCAATTATCAAGAAAATAACATGCACATTAATCGCTGAAAACTTAATTAAATGGATTTATTTCTATTTAACCACTTAATTAACTAAATCTATAATGTATAAACTAACATTTAAAATAAGGATGTCCTTATTTTTTAAACAAATTAATTTACTTATTTTAATTAACTAATCAGAACTTATTGTTTATTCCAGCAAATTAATGTAAACTTAAAAGTTAAAACGAGTGAACTTAATAAATTTATTCCAGCAATAAAAGCATAAAATTAAATAAATTGAAGTTCAGCTCATGGTGTAGAATCAGCTCGATTGAGCCCCTCCATTGAGCCGGAACAAGCTAGTTTAGCTTGCAAAAGTTCAAACCGATCCACATTCATTCATTCATATGGGAAAACAAGGTGAGTTTTCTGAATCTTTTAAGATTCACCACCCCCTTTGAATGTTGATGGAAACATTGTTGATGTTTTGGTTTCTGAAACCCATTCGTACCTTGATGAGGTTTATTGTTTTTTTATTAGTAATGGATGGTTTGAAAATGATGAGAACATTACTAACAATGGTTGTGTCGTTGATGTGCATTCTTTGATCTATAGAAAAATACATGTTTAAACAAGGCTGTGCACATAAAACTTTTGATGTATGAGTGTTTTATTTATATGCATGCTCTATTACCAAATTTGGATATCCAACTTGCAAAGGTAAAAACTTGTCAATTATTTTGAATTCGGTAATCGATCAAGTGCTCAAGTATGCACCAAGACTTCGAAAAGGAATTGTTCATTCTTGATTCATCATTTTATTACTCCTTGTCTTTATGATGATGATAATATTTTCTTGTGTCAAGCTGTGAATAAAATTTCAGAAAGTTCCTCCTGGTTTAACCTTCATTGTATCACTAACTTGTTTTATTCTTTTGTAAGTGACAATGTGAGGTGGTACCCTCTTAAAGAGGGAGGGCTGATTTGTGTACCTGAGAAATTTTTTTTGAGAAAATGGCCCGATTTGAGGACAAATCATCTTCAAGAAGGGGTGTATGATGCGATCCCGGTCGCATCATGTTTCGGTACATCTCGACGATATCGAGATTGGCCTAAACTCGAGGGGCCCAAATGCAAAATGAGACCTTTAAATTCATTTATGTTGTTGGAATAAAGACTTGATTTATCTTAGTTACTTTAGTCTTTAATTATGTCTTATTTATTAAATACATATTTTAATTATGACATGCATTATGTGTTCCGCATTTAATAAAGTTGATGTGAGCTTGCCTACGAACCAAATGGAGAACGAACAAGAAGCTATTAAGCTGCCCATTGGTCCAATAACGCGAGCTAGAGCTAAACGATTTAAAGTTGCTATTTTAGCATTGGTGGAACGGATTGAGGAAAATGAAAGCAAAGAGCTTAAAGACGAGCTGAATATTTTCAACTTCTTTGAAGTTGAAATTCGTTCTAGCTAATTAAATTGCTGCTGGATTTTAAACCATTTAAATAAGCATTTAATTAAGTCTTATTACAGCTTATTAATATGTTTTTATTTAATATAAGTGTTTAATATGTCTTAATTTAGTTACATTAAAGATGTCTTGATTTCATTTAGTTTGTCTAAATTATTACATGTCTTAAATCTGTTCAACCGAATTTGTGTCATGCTTTATTAATATTTAAGTTGTTTCAATGTTAAATTAGGATGTTCACATTATGTATTTACTTAGTTCAGCTTAATTTGATTGAAATTAATTAAGTTCATGTGTGTTTTTAGGTACAGCCGAATTTGAAGATTCATTGGGCAGATTCATGCATGAAGATTCAATGGATGTGAAGATGCATGCATGTTGGGTTCAATGCACCAAATGATACATGCATGGACTATATTAAAGATGGTGTGCTGATTGTTGAAGTTCTCTAAGTGACCATTCGGCCAAAAGAGATGATTTTCCATTCTCCAAAGCTGCCATTTATTTCCTTCACATTGCTGGGTACATTGTGGCTATTCGGTTCATGATGTTCACACCTTATGGTCATTCAAAACCGTCCATTCACACTTCCAAATGACTGTTCAAGTTGCTAATTAATGATGGTAATTTTTCAGCAAGAGTTGCTTCATTATTGACCTTATTAAACTCCATTGGCCGAATGTAGCTGCTGCCAATTTTCCAAGTTCGTTGAAGCTCTTCCTTGGTCTATATTCAGCCGAACATTGATTCAAGACCATTCATGGATCTTAGCTCAAAATTAGTTCAATGTTTACTTAGTTTTTAAGTATTGAACTTGACTATTCGGCTACTAGTCACTTAAGCTATAAATAGTTCTTGAATTTCTTGTAAAAGGACTTTTTGCCAAATTTCTGAATGAAATATAATTTTAGTGAGAAATTCACTCTCTTTATTCTCCAAAGCTCAAATTGACTTATCTTCAACGAGTGGCGTCAATCTGACTTTGTTCGAACTTATCACCCATTGGTGTGGCGTTCTTCATACCGTAGGTTCCTATTTTGCTAAATAGAGGGTCTCGGTTTTTATCCTATTTCCATTTCTTTCTTTGAAACCTTAAGCCCGGGTCCTTATTTGATAATAAGGGTTCGATCTTGTTTCATCGAATTACCCAGCAAACAACAACCCATCAAACTCCTTTGTTCCTAAAGCCATCCAACTTCAAACACCAAGACTTGAATTTGATTCAATTCCGACACTACCTAATTTCGATCGGGAAAGATTACGACTCGTCTTTACATCCGAAACGAGCTCGTATCAGTTGGTATCAGAGCTAGCTAAATTAGGTACGTAAATCGTAGCTTCGAAAAAAAAAGTTAAAAAAAGTTTCGAAAAAAAAATCGAAAAAAAAAGGAAAAAAAATTGCAAAAAAAAAATTGCATACGGTCTAGGTGCGTACGAAAAGAACGTGAAATATCCGTAAAAAAAAAAGAGTCTGGAAACACTTCAACAAAAATTTTTCCGAAATCATATTATACACCCTTTTATACCCCTTTGAGTGAAATTTCACACTATTAAAAAAAAATTTCAATTCGTGAATTCATTTTATACGCCACATCTTTAAACCTTTCTTTCTTTCGAGCCTACCCTAAACCATACGATTTTCCTTTGTTTAGCCTTTGAAGCCGACCCACAAGTGGGATAAGTCTAAGGTAGCTTTTTAGAATATCGAGAGTTGGATTTGAGAGGTAAAAGGCAAGAGAGTACATCAAGATAAAAGCCGAAAATAGAGTGAAACACGAGAGGAGTGAATTTTTTTCTTGTGAGCGAATTTGTGAGGTTTTTGTGGTGAGGAAATATTTTGTTCTTATTTTAAACATGTCTAGGAGTCCGGATCGTCGAGCAACAAGTGGAGGAGCTTCGAATGCTGCTGGTGGAGGAGTAAACCTTCAACCGAGGAGAAACGTTCCCGGAGGTGGAGTGCCCGATCTCCAAGTCCAAGCAATCGTACGAGAAATCTCTCGTCTGTTCCAACCCAATTCGATTCTCTCAATGAACGAATGGAACAAATGGAGGAACAAAGCCAACGTGCGAACACCCCTCCTATTCCGAGAAGAGAGCGAGAACGTCCATGGCAACATGCAAATGATCTATATGAACAAAGTGACGATGAAAGTGATCGAGGTTCACGACAAAGTGCAAGGAGACGAGGTCATCGAGCACGAGAACAAAGAGATCGAGAGACGCCCGATGATGATTTAAAGAATATTAAAATGGCGATTCCTGCTTTTCAAGGAAGATCGGATCCCGAGGCCTATCTTGAATGGGAGAAGAAGGTGGAATTAGTTTTCGAGTGCCACAATTACTCGGAAAGCAAAAAGGTGAAGTTAGCTGCTATAGAATTCTCCGACTATGCCATAATATGGTGGGATCAACTCACGTTGAGCCGAAGACGCAATGGAGAACGTCCCGTGTCTACATGGGCGGAAATGAAAGCAATAATGAGAAAGCGTTTTATTCCTGCTTACTATCACCGGGAGTTGTATCAAAAGCTCCAAAGCTTAACTCAAGGCCAACGAAGCGTGGAGGATTATTACAAAGAAATGGAAGTGGCCATGATCCGCGCCGATGTGGAGGAAGATCGAGAAGCCACTATGGTCGATTTCTCGCCGGCCTTAACCGAGATATCGCAAATATCGTCGAACTACACCACTATGTTGAGGTTATTGATATGGTCCATATGGCCATAAAGGTCGAAAAACAACTAAAAAGAAAAGGTACGTCACGAACTTTCTCTAACACTTCTTCTATGCCTAGGTGGGGGCAAGGGACCAACAAACGTGACATACCAAGCCGAAACAAAGAAGTAAGTGGTGCCACCAAGTTCAACAAACCGATTGCCGAAACGAGTAAAGGAAAGATGGAAGCCCAACCAAGTCGATCTCGAGACATAAAATGTTTCAAATGCCTTGGAAGGGGCCACATCGCGAGCCAATGTCCAAATCGGAATGTGATGTTTGTTCGAGACGATGGCGAGATTGAATCTAAAGTGAACAAGAGAAGGAGGCCATTGAACAAACCGAAGATGAAGAAGATGTTGAACAAGCCAAAATGGAGAAATATTGGTGGTGAAGAGAAGCCTTACTTTGCAAGGTGCCGAAAATGATCAACAACGCGAAAACATTTTTCATACGCGATGTCAAGTGCAAGGTAAGATTTGTTGCGTTATAATTGATGGGGGAAGTTGTACAAATGTGGCAAGTTCAATGATGGTGGAGAAACTCGGATTGGCCACCATTAAACATCCCCATCCGTATAAACTCCAATGGCTTAACGATGGTGGAGAATTGAAGGTAACGAAGCAAGTGTTGATTTCGTTTACAATTGGGAAGTATCAAGATGAAGTTATGTGTGACGTCGTACCAATGCATGCGGGGCCTCTTCTTTTGGGGCGGCCTTGGCAATTCGACAAGCGAGCGATTCATGATGGATATACAAACCGATACTCTTTCAAACACATGGGACGAATGGTGACGTTAGCTCCATTATCACCGAAACAAGTGTATGAAGATCAACTCAAAATGAGGAGTTCGATTGAAAAATCAAAAGAAATCGAGAGAGAGCAAAAAAATGAAAAGAATAAAGAAAAGAGTGAAGAAAAGAAGAAAAACAAAAAGATGAGTGATAAAAAAAGAGAGAGTGATTCAAAAGAAAAAGAAACGAGTGATGAAAATGAAAAAAAGAATTTGTTGGTAAAAGAGAGAGAAGTTCGAAAATCGATGTTATTGAAACAACCATTATTGGTTCTTTTGTACAAGGAGAGCTTGCTTGGCACTAACGAATTTGATGATAAGTTGCCCTCTTCTATTTTGTCTGTGTTGCAGGAATTTCGAGACGTATTCCCGGAAGAAATCCCGAGTGGGTTACCACCTATTCGTGGAATCGAACACCAAATAGATCTTGTGCCGGGAGCCGCGATTCCAAACCGACCTGCTTACCGGAGCAATCCTGAAGAGACGAAAGAATTACAAAAGCAAGTAAATGAACTCCTTGAAAAGGGCTATGTGCGCGAAAGCCTTAGTCCATGCGCCGTGCCTGTTTTGCTTGTCCCGAAAAAGGATGGAACTTGGAGGATGTGCGTGGACTGCCGTGCTATAAACAAGATAACTATCAAGTATCGTCATCCTATACCACGATTGGATGATATGCTTGACGAGCTAAGTGGCGCAAGTCTGTTTTCAAAAATTGATCTTAAGAGTGGTTATCACCAAATACGGATGCGTGAGGGTGATGAATGGAAGACTGCATTTAAAACGAAGCATGGGCTTTACGAATGGTTCGTTATGCCATTTGGCTTAACGAACGCCCCAAGCACGTTCATGAGGCTTATGAATCACGTTCTAAGACCTTTTATTGGTAGATTTTGCGTCGTATACTTCGATGATATATTAGTTTATAGTAAAAATTTAGATGATCATGTTTTACATTTGAAGGCTGTTTTGGAAGTATTGAGGAAAGAAACTTTGTATGCTAATTTAAAGAAATGTGAATTTTGCACTAACAAGGTTGTGTTTTTAGGTTTCGTTGTTAGTTCGGAGGGCCTTGAAGTCGATCAAGAGAAGGTCAAGGCGATCCAAGAATGGCCCCGTCCGACGAATGTCTCCCAAGTCCGAAGTTTCCATGGATTAGCAAGTTTTTACCGTCGATTCGTGCCAAACTTCAGCACCTTAGCCGCACCCTTGACTGGAGTTATTCGTAAGAATTCCAACTTCGTTTGGGGAGAGGAACAAGAAAAATCCTTTTTGAAAATTAAAGATTGTCTAACTCATGCACCGTTATTAGCTTTGCCTAATTTTGATAAAACCTTCGAGTTAGAATGTGATGCCTCAGGTTTAGGCATTGGAGCCGTGTTGATGTAAGATGGACGGCCTATTGCCTATTTTAGCGAGAAACTCAATGGTGCCGTCTTAAACTATCCGACTTATGACAAGGAGCTCTATTCGTTGATTCGAGCCTTAGAGACGTGGCAACACTATCTTTGGCCCAAAGAATTCGTCATACATACCGATCACGAATCCTTGAAGTACTTAAAGGGTCAACACAAGTTGAATAAGCGGCATGCTAAGTGGGTAGAATTTCTCGAATCTTTTCCATATGTTATTAAATATAAAAAAGGTAAGGAAAACGTAGTGGCTGATGCACTATCTCGAAGGTATGCGTTGTTAAATATTTTGGATGCTAAGTTAATGGGGTTTGTATTTCTTAAAGATTTATATGTCAACGATGCTGACTTTAGTGAATTCTTTAGGTTATGCGCAAAGGGAGCTTACGAGAAGTACTATCGACATGATGGGTACTTGTTCCGAGAAGGAAAGCTTTGTATACCCCAAGGTTCCGTACGAGAAGTGTTGATCGAAGAATCTCATAGTGGAGGATTAATGAGGCACTTCGGAGTTGCAAAGACGTTAGCCATGCTCAACGAACATTTCTTTTGGCCTAAGATGCGACGAGATGTCGAACGGTTTTGTAATCGATGCATTGCATGCAAACGGGCTAAGTCACGAATTAAGCCCCATGGTTTGTATAAGCCATTGCCTATTCCCGAAACCCCTTGGTCTGATATCTCAATGGATTTCGTGCTAGGTTTACCGAGGAGTAAAAATGGCCGAGATTCAATATTTGTGGTTGTAGATAGGTTCTCAAAAATGGCTCATTTTATAGCATGTCATAAAACTGATGATGCCGTGAATATTGCTAATTTATTTTTCAAAGAAGTGGTCAGGTTGCATGGCATGCCTAGGACGATTGTGTCCGACCGAGACGCGAAGTTTCTTAGCCATTTTTGGAGGACACTATGGGGGCGCCTTGGAACGAAGTTGCTGTTTTCAACCACTTGCCATCCGCAAACGGACGGCCAAACCGAAGTGGTCAATCGGATTTTGTCTACATTGCTTCGAGCTATCATCCGGAAAAATTTGAAGGCTTGGGAAGAATGTTTACCACATGTGGAGTTTGCGTATAATCGAGCTATTCACTCAGCTACCAAATTTTCTCCTTTTGAAATCGTTTATGGTTTCAATCCGTTAACACCATTTGATTTAATGCCATTGCCTTCTAACCAATTTGTGCATGTAGATGGAAAGCGTAAAGCTGATTTCGTCAAGCAATTGCACCAACGAGTTCGAGAAAACATTGAGGCAAGGACCAAGAACTATGAACAACATGCTAACAAAGGTCGTAAACGAGTTGTGTTTGAGCCGGGAGATTGGGTGTGGTTGCATATGCGCAAGGAAAGATTTCCTATGCAACGACGATCTAAACTACTTCCGAGAGGGGATGGACCGTTTCAAGTCCTTGAACGAATTAATGACAATTCTTATAAATTGGACTTGCCTGGTGAATATAATGTTAGCGCGACTTTTAACGTTTCTGATTTGTCTCCGTTTGATGCAGATTTCGATTTGAGGACAAATCGTTCTGAAGAGGAGGGGAATGATGTGAGCTTGCCTACGAACCAAATGGAGAACGAACAAGAAGCTATTAAGCTGCCCATTGGTCCAATAACGCGAGCTAGAGCTAAACGATTTAAAGTTGCTATTTTAGCATTGGTGGAACGGATTGAGGAAAATGAAAGCAAAGAGCTTAAAGACGAGCTGAATATTTTCAACTTCTTTGAAGTTGAAATTCGTTCTAGCTAATTAAATTGCTGCTGGATTTTAAACCATTTAAATAAGCATTTAATTAAGTCTTATTACAGCTTATTAATATGTTTTTATTTAATATAAGTGTTTAATATGTCTTAATTTAGTTACATTAAAGATGTCTTGATTTCATTTAGTTTGTCTAAATTATTACATGTCTTAAATCTGTTCAACCGAATTTGTGTCATGCTTTATTAATATTTAAGTTGTTTCAATGTTAAATTAGGATGTTCACATTATGTATTTACTTAGTTCAGCTTAATTTGATTGAAATTAATTAAGTTCATGTGTGTTTTTAGGTACAGCCGAATTTGAAGATTCATTGGGCAGATTCATGCATGAAGATTCAATGGATGTGAAGATGCATGCATGTTGGGTTCAATGCACCAAATGATACATGCATGGACTATATTAAAGATGGTGTGCTGATTGTTGAAGTTCTCTAAGTGACCATTCGGCCAAAAGAGATGATTTTCCATTCTCCAAAGCTGCGATTTATTTCCTTCACATTGCTGGGTACATTGTGGCTATTCGGTTCATGATGTTCACACCTTATGGTCATTCAAAACCGTCCATTCACACTTCCAAATGACTGTTCAAGTTGCTAATTAATGATGGTAATTTTTTAGCAAGAGTTGCTTCATTATTGACCTTATTAAACTCCATTGGCCGAATGTAGCTGCTGCCAATTTTCCAAGTTCGTTGAAGCTCTTCCTTGGTCTATATTCAGCCGAACATTGATTCAAGACCATTCATGGATCTTAGCTCAAAATTAGTTCAATGTTTACTTAGTTTTTAAGTATTGAACTTGACTATTCGGCTACTAGTCACTTAAGCTATAAATAGTTCTTGAATTTCTTGTAAAAGGACTTTTTGCCAAATTTCTGAATGAAATATAATTTTAGTGAGAAATTCACTCTCTTTATTCTCCAAAGCTCAAATTGACTTATCTTCAACGAGTGGCGTCAATCTGACTTTGTTCGAACTTATCACCCATTGGTGTGGCGTTCTTCATACCGTAGGTTCCTATTTTGCTAAATAGAGGGTCTCGGTTTTTATCCTATTTCCATTTCTTTCTTTGAAACCTTAAGCCCGGGTCCTTATTTGATAATAAGGGTTCGATCTTGTTTCATCGAATTACCCAGCAAACAACAACCCATCAAACTCCTTTGTTCCTAAAGCCATCCAACTTCAAACACCAAGACTTGAATTTGATTCAATTCCGACACTACCTAATTTCGATCGGGAAAGATTACGACTCGTCTTTACATCCGAAACGAGCTCGTATCAGTGCATGGACGGTTAAGGGCTTTGAATCTCCTAGGTGCATGTTCGGCTAAGTACTTGTATGGCCACATTCAATGTGTTCAAGGATCATGAATGTTTCCATTCATGTATGGTGTGCTACCCCTTCATTTTTCCAAGTAACTATTCGGCTAAAAGGAGGCTTCCCATTACTTCATACATGTGGTTGAACATCTCCCTCCATGAACCTTAAAACCCTGTACACATTATGTTCACATGGCATGGCCTTTCAATTCAAAGTGTTCACACCTATGGACTCTTCAAGAATCGGCATTCACACTTAATTTGGCTCATGAAGTCTCCTCAATTAATTCCCAACTTTTCACCAAACAACATGAATTGATTGCCTCAATTACTCAAGTTGGCCGAACCTAGCTAATGTCCAAGGGAGTCTCTCATTCATGATTCATTTCCTTAAGCATGAAGAATCTTCAAGACATCTCCACCATAGCCGAATCTGGTCATGAACATCAAAGGACTTCTTTCTAGAATTTTCAAGATGCATTCATGAGACTTTTACTTAATTATTAAGTATGTAAAGTGTCCATTCGGTTAGCTTGTCTTTAGGCTATAAATACTTGTTATTTTCCTTTGTAAAAAAAACTTTTGGACTTTGTTAATGTTATGTTGCCAAAATTGTGAGGCAAAACTTTTCTCAAATTTTGTTCAAAGATTTGATTGGCTTCCTAGCGTTCTAGTTGTGTCAACCATTGTTCTTTTTCGAAACCGAACTTATCACTACTCGTAGTGTGGCGTTCAAACATATCGAGGTTCCTATCTCGTTAGATAGTGGGTCGAGGTTTTCCTTTATCAAACCCAAACCGAACTAAAAGAGCTTATAAACAACGGGTCAATACCAAATTGGTATTGGTTCTTGTTTGCACTTTTTGTTCAACCCCATTTCTCCATTACCAATTGCACCTAAACCGACCATTCCATTCGTACCATTTCATAATACCATTTCGTTCTTACCCTTCAATTCCCCCTTACCTAATTGAACCAAATCATTCATCTATACCTATTCGGACCCTAAACCTGAACTTTCAATTCTTCTTACCTATTCCAATTCGAACCAAAACCAATATCCTTCTTTCTCTTATCCGACCTTTCAATTAAACCTAACATAACTTCTTGTCGACGATCGGGCACACTAATATAACTCGACTCTTCTGAGGCGGATTGTATCATCTGGCATTAGAGTTACTAAAATGAGAAGTTCGTGCGATGAAACCATTCACGAGCTAGTCCAAGTGTACTCAAGTAAGTAGGATCCGAAAAAAAAGAGTATAGAAAAAAATTTTCGTATACCGAAGTTTTCTCATTTTGATTGGTTTGTTGCTGTTATTATAAAAGCAAAAATCTACGTAGCCAAAGAAAAAAAAATCGTGTACAAAAGTACTTCTATTGTATTTAGTTTGCTGTATAGTAAAAAAAATTATACAAGTTTGAAAAAAAAATCTGGAAAAAAAATAAAAAAAGTGAATTATGCAATTCAATTGTTATTTGATCGTCAAGATTTGATCTGATATAGTTCCCAATCCATCTTCTATTCTACTCTTCCTAATACGCCACACTTTTAACCCAATTCCCTATTCTTTCAGCCTACCCTAAATCGAATACATCAAACACTTGTTACCCTTTTGAGCCGACCACCTAGACCAAGGACTAAGCCTTAATGAATCTGCTACAAAATCACAAGAAAAGTTACGAGAAATAAAAGGCACGAGAGTTGTGAGCGCAATAGAGTGGAGGTAAAAGCCTATCCTCGAGTGTAAACACGAGCGTGAGTGAATCATCTTTCTTTTCCTTTTCGAGTGATTGTGAGGTTTTGTGGTGAGGTTTATTTGACTATAATTTAAATGTCACAAGAGTCAAATCACAATATGGAAGACCGTTTAGCAAGACAACCCGTTCGCAACATCCCTGACTTAAATTTGCAAGCCTTATTACGAGAAATGGAGCGACTTCTAGATCGAAGGCTCAACCCAATTGAAGATCGATTATTCCAAGTTGAAACAATTGGCCAACGTGAAAGAACTCCCGAGGCCGCTAGACAAAGGCTGGAGAGGCCAAATCAAAATCGGGGAAGACGAAGGTTTCAAGACGATGAAGCAAACGACCTTAGTGAACTTAAAAGTGATCA
>NW_024403418.1:0-13792 GCF_007990345.1 Gossypium hirsutum | reverse complement strand
TTATGTTTCTTTTTCTTTTTGAAAGGTACTTAGATGGCCTATCAATAAGAACTTTTTGAACTTTAAATCCTAATCTATTTTTTTAGACACTAAAACTTTAAATTAAAATATTTAATTAACTTTTAAAGAGCCCCACTTTTAAAACAAAAAAGCCTATGAAATATTGAAACCTACGCAAACAACCCTTTGAAATATAATAAAAAGCCATGACATCACATGCATACAAAACTTATATAAATTTAAAATTTTTAAACACAGTTACGAAGTCATAAAAATACAAACAGTCTTTTAATTAAATATGGTAGGTGCATTAATTAAATCTCAATGCCCACCGAAGTTGACTTAAAGGAGTTGATATATAGGATTGATAAATCAGTTTTTATGGGCTATTTTACCAATCTAGCTAAAAAAATTTGATATTTACAAAAATGATATTGATTCAAAAACATTTACTAAAATAACTTGAAATGTACAGTAAAATTAAGTTATGAGAAATAGATAGCAGACACCGCTTTTTTCTATTAAAAAAATAATTTTTGAGGTTTTAGACACTAGATATGTAACACCTCCTAACTCTAAACCGTCGTCGGAACAGGGTTATGAGATATTACCGGACATATCAAATAATTTACAAATATTCTTAAATAATAACCAACATATTATAATAATTCAAAAATTCATATAAATTTTACTAATTGATTTCATTCATTTTTTTTATAAAATTTCGGCATCATTTCTGCTTATTTTTACATAAAACCCCCTGCAAAATTCAAAACATAACTAACCCAATTCCAATATTTCAATCAAGGCATTTATATACTTAAACCTCACTTGACATATTGACATAACAACTTAATTAATAAAATCCTATTATCATTTCTAATTAACTCATAAAACTAATCAAGTCATTTCAATTCGAGACCAATGCCATAAAAGACTTCTACTATTTTACTAATATAATCATCAAAACACATAATATCTTACTTTACAATAAAACTATATAACATACCAAAATAACTATTATAATTCTTATGTACATGCCACTTTCATTTAAGGAAGAAAACATCATAGAAATCTCTATGCAGGAGTCGAGATTGACCTGGATGCTAAATCGAGACTCAGACCCCTTTTCAATCCGCGCACAGAAACAACCATACGCTGAGTATTTTACACTCAGTAGTATTACCATAATTCAAATTATAATAGCAATAAAGAATTATAATTACGAAGCATGTAACTATCCGATTTCTTAAATATCAATTAATCATAAACTTTCATTATTTAACAATAGCAATACAATTTTTTTTAGCTATTCTTCATTTCATCACATATCACATGTAGCAATTTCAATCACTACATAAACATTAAATTCATGCATTTTATTTTCAATATCAATTTCAATTTGAATTTTAAATTTTCTCATATTCAATATCACAATCGATCAAATTCATTTAATTTTCTCATTTCAATTATTCACCCTATTAACAATCTGGACTTTGACGGATACATGGATTCCAACCCAAACACACTAGTACAGCACATTGTGCCTAAAACGGTACATAGTACCTGATCAGTATACGACACATAAGTGCCTGAAACGACACACGAGGTGCCTGATACGACACATAAAGTGCCTGATCGGCAAAGCCGATAATCCCGTACTCTTCCAAATCCTATGGCATGCCAACTATATCCGACTTAGCCCGACTAGTTAATAGGTATTCAAATTCTCAATTCTCTTTGATTTTCAATTCAAGATCACTTTTCCACTTTCTAATCAATTAACAATTTAATATCAATACATATTTCAAATAATCACATATAATCATATTTCAATTCAATTCAAACCACTTTCAATCATTACACAATTCACATATTCACACATATTCATAAATTAATTCACTTTATTTAATTCATTTTTTAAATCCATTTTTTAATCAAATTCAAATCACTAAATACTTTTTAATCAATATACATTTCAAATACTCACATATTTCCATCATTCAATTTAATTTGATTCAATTCAAGTCACTATTATCATTCCAATTGCTTACCTAATTTTACTTACCATGCATTTTAATTAAAATATAACAATTAATAATAAATAGATTTGAATTATAGTAATACAAACCCGAATTTGCTCGATTATTCCTCAACGACCTTCTTCTTCCCTTTTTGTGGCGATACCTCGAATTATTTATTAGCTACGAAAATTAAATAATTAAATAATTAATTACAGCACAAATTTTACAATAAAAATAAAATTTCTATCAAATTTTATATTTTAATTCCAATTTAATCCTAACTAGATTTATCTACTTTTCTAATCTAATTCATACTCTATTTCTATTCAAATTTCTTATAAACTCAATTTATCTACTAATTTTCAGCATTTTTCACTAATTTTGAATTTTCCTCAATTTAATCCCTAAAATTCAAAACTTATAGTTTAGTTTAAAATTCAATCCTTTATTCAATTCCAAATAAAATTTCTATTAAATAAATCCTCAATTCCATCATTTATTCAACATAAACCCTACTCAAAAATCTATTAACTTTCAAATTTTCAACTTAAATCCAAGAGTATTTCATTCTAGGATTCCAAAAACATCAAATTTATGAGAAAATGACTTGATTTAGTTTACCTATTAAACTTCAAGCTTCAAAATCTCAATTTTCCCCCTTTCTTTTCTTTCCCTTTTCTTCCCCTGTTTTCGTCTCTTTCTCTGTTTCTTTTCTGTTCTTCTTCTCTTTTTCTGTTCTTTTATTTCATTTGTTTTCTTTTACTTTTTGTTATAATAATATAATATATAATAATTAGTATAAATATCTTTTACCACACATGTCATATTCATAACCATACATTTGTCTTAATCTTATTTATTTCACAATATAATAATATAGAATAATTTATGCCGCCTCAAATTTGGCAATTAGCATTATTGCCCATTTGACCCCTATTATTTCCTTTAATCTATAATTAAACTTTCACTTCTATTGTAATTTAATCCTTTTTACTAATTACTCTTAATTAGACTAAATTCACCTAATTAATACCTAATTAAGCACTAAATTAAACTCATGATTACTTTTAATAATTATTTTCGAACTCAATTTACTAAGACGGAGGCCCGATATTATACTTTTCCGATGCCCGTGAATTTTTGGGTCATTACAAGATGGTTGGCACAATGTATTTTTTTTCAAAAAAAAAAATTTTGGGTACTGGCACACTGATGGCCGGCACCCCTTTATCTGATTAAAAAATATTTTTTGGGGGGCAAGTGGTGCCGGCCAACAAAGGGCCAAAATCACCCAACAAAAAAATTGGAAATATTTCAACATAACCCCTCCTTGTTTTCTCATCTTTTTTATTTCCCAAATTTAATTACATATTTTATATTTTAAAACAATATTGAACTACTTATCATATTTTTTAATTATTATTGCACCACTCAAATTATTATTAAATTTAAAAACTACTTTAAATATATTGAACTACATATTTTATAAAATTTAAAAT
Organism: Gossypium hirsutum; assembly: GCF_007990345.1. Classification (NCBI taxonomy): domain Eukaryota; kingdom Viridiplantae; phylum Streptophyta; class Magnoliopsida; order Malvales; family Malvaceae; genus Gossypium; species Gossypium hirsutum. The sequence goes on along the minus strand of NW_024403418.1, from coordinate 10,269 downwards.
TTTCATGATTGAATTTTTCCATCTTTTTGAATTTTCATATTTTTTAAAATTTTTGTTTTTATTTTGTTAAATGTAACTTGATTGTTGTTAAACTCAAGTATAAATAATAAATTAAGCCTAAAAAAATATATTTATTTTTAAAAATATTTATTAATTTTAATACTGAATTTTATAATTGTGAAAATATATTAAAATGCTAAATACAATATCCAAAATGACAGTAATTGATACTAAACTAGTTAATTTTCAAATCAATAATTTAAAATTAATTTAAATTTAATATGCACAATCAAATTATATGTTTTTTTTATAAAATTAGAATATGCTTTTATGATTTTCATCCTTTATAATAATTCAAATAAATATTGCTAAATTATTTTTTATTTTAAAAAATAATGAGTAATATATTTATAAAATATGTAGTTCAATATATTTTAAATTAATTTTTAAATTTAATAATAATGTGAGTGATGCAATACTAATTAAAAACATGATCATATTATTTTAAAATATAAAATATGTAATTAAACTTGGGAAATAAAAAGATGAGAAAACAAGGAGGGTTATGTTGCAATATTCCCATTTTTTTTGTTGGGTGATTTTGGCCCTTTGTTGGCCCACACCACTTTCCCCCAAAAAATATTTTTTAATCATATAAAAAAGGTATCGGCCATAAGTGTGCTAGCATCCAAAAAAAAAATTGAAAAAAAAGACATGGTGCCAGCCATCTAGTGTCCAAAACCTCAAAAATTATTTTTTAATAGAAAAAAGTGGTGCCGGCCATCTATTTCCCATAACCTAATTTTACTGTTTATTTCAAGTAATTTTGGTGAATGTTTTTGAATCAGGGTCATTTTTATAAATGTCAAATTTTTTTAGGTTAGATTGGTAAAATAGCCGTTTTTATAATATCATCATTCATTTTATTATTAAAAATTAATAAGATACTTTTAAAAATTATGGTTTATATATTTTTTATATTAGAAAATTTTGATAATTTATTTTTTATTTTACAAACTACCTTAAAAAATTAATATATTTTTATTTTTTAAATATTTTAACAACAGTGTAACCAATAATTTCATTACATTTAAATAAAAATATCTTTTCCCCACCCTTGAAAACTTCAATCAAGACTTCATAAAAGACCAGGCCCCCTTGTTAGTTTACAAAAAAAGGGAGCTTCGGAAATGGAAGTGGAGTCTGTCCTTGCTTTGCTGTTGATAAATGCCCTTGCGTTTTCGCAGCTTAATCTGGCAGTTGAGGCGGCTGAGTCTGTTCCTCTATCACCATCGGATGATTTCTCGAAAGAGTTGAAAGCTTTGTCTAGGAGGAGTCGGCGAATAACTCCACCATCACCCAGGATTAATGCTCCTGTTCACTTCAAAAGGCCTCCTCTATTACCTCGACCTCCTCCGCCGCCACGGTCACCACCACCTCCATGTCTGTGGCGTCCACCTACTCCGTTTGGATAAGACGATTGTTTCCCAGATTTCACACAATTGATGAAGCTCTCATGTCATCAGCTTTTGTTTGTAAATTGTAAAACTTTAAAGTGCTTGTATGTTAGCAGCAAATACCAGCTTTGTTTAGCTCTAATAATAATTAAATTTGTAATGATAAAAATAATAATATGTTAAATACAAAAATGAATAAATGTATGCATCACTTTCACTTAAACACTCGTTAAGAAATTGTTTAATAAGTATCCCTTGTCTTCCCTTCCCATCTCTTTGAAGTCTCCCGACCATCTCTATATGCAGCATAAATGATGAGCAGCTCCCCATCAACGAGGACCTGGGTCCTCAAAGGCCAACTAAAAAACAACAATCTCTACGTCTATGGAGCCTGGACTGCAGAAACTGAGAAACCTCCAATTCCAAGCTCCCTGGTTCGGTGCGAAGGGCATTAAATACCCAACCACCATATTTATATTGGCCACTCCACTCTAGAGGTGATCATGAACCGGGACAGGTCCGGTTTGAGTCAGGTCCGGATAAAATTTTAAGTCCATTTTATAGGTCCGGACTCGACTCGGCCCGAAATATAGGTATAAAAATTTGTCTAAGCCCCGCTCAAAAAAATTGTTAAGTCCGAACTCGACCTAGCCCATATTATTATTTTTAGCTTATTTCATTAAATAAAAATTTAAAATAAATATTAATACAAAAAACAAATTAAAAATGAGATTAAAACAATTCTTAAAACAATACACAAATTGAAAATATAATAAAAAGTGGTTATATTAAAATTAAAACAAATTAGAACTAAAATAATAACTAAATTAATAATAAAGCAAAAGTATATTTGATTAAATATAATATATATATATTTAATATATAATTCAAGCCGGGCTAGGTCGGGTCCAGCCAAAAAATTTTTACTTGAGGCTTGACCCGTTTTTTAAATAGACCTCATTTTTTGCCTAAACTCATATTTTGAGCCTATATTTTTATTCGAATCTTCTTATTTTTCGGATAAACTATCGGGCCAAACTGAGTAACCTAGCACATGATCACCTCTACTCCACTTCAATAATCATTTGACTCTGGCAGGCAAACCAATACGAAAGTCAAGTTGATGGGACTGGGGGTCAAAATTCATGCACCAAGCAATCTACGCTGCTAGACCCAAGACCATTCTTCAGCTTGATGAGCCCAATGACCAGAGCCAATGCTCTACTACTAGCTCCATGAAACCCAAAATGCAGCAAGAAACTCATTGTAACGCTCCACTTTGTTGTGTTTTAGATTGTTAAAGTATGTTAAATAATTTAATTTGGTATGTGGTTAACCGTCTTAAATGTTTGTCTTAGGCCTTGAGTTTAATTTTTTTATTTTGGATTTTTTATTAATTTTGATATTATGTTAAGCTTGACTTTTTAGGCTTATCTTTTAATTTTATTAGATTGTTGATAAAGATGAGCTTATTAGTCTACTAAACCGTCCATTTCTCCTTTTTCCTCCTCCTCCTTGTTTTCTATTTGGTTCTTTCCCTTCTTCTTTTTTTTCCTCTTTGAGCTTTTTTCTTTTCTTTTGCTTTGAATCTCCGATTTCGATTATAATCCAAGGATAGCGTAAGTTTTGTTAAATTATTTTGTTGTTATTTTGGTGTTAATTCATTGTGCAAGGGTGAAATTATTAGTTTAATCCTTTTAATATATTATGATAAGTATTCTATTGGTTCTCTTATTAGATTAAATGGATGTGAATCGAAATCTTAAAATTTTTGGAGTATTTAATTTATTTAAAAAATTTTAAATGATAAAAATATTATATTTTTATGAAGATATATACTATTCAAATGATGAAATTATATTTTTATTATTATAAAAATTAAATTTTAATTTCAACATTCCTAAAAATATTTTCTACCTTTGCCTCTTCTCTTACCGATCACAAACATGGACATCATATGGCGAACAAAATTTATATAAATTTAAAATTTTTTAAACACGGTTACGTCTTTCTCCAGGTTTGTCCTAACCTCACTTGGCACATTTTCCTCTCTTACATATCTTGAAATAAGGGATGTAAAAAATATGAAAAAATTGTTCTCTCCAAACTGCGTGCCGTTAAATTTGGAAGTGCTTAGGTTTCATTACGTGTCCAACTGGAGGAAATAATAGCATTAGATTTTGAATGGGACGGACGGAAGAGGAATGCCTACCATGGAATTTTGCCTTCTAAAATTAAACATACTTGTACTGGAATGCCTACCTGAATTGAAGTGTATTTGCACTGTTGATGCAGTGGTGGTTTGTGAATCTCTTAAATGGATTGTGTTGATAAGTCAAATTAAAAAGGGGTTGAAAAGTCAAAAATGGGAGGTGCAAGTGGCACCGAAAGAAAAAAGTGATAGGCAAGTTGTTTAAAGTTGAATGGGATAATTGCAATTTTTGTCCCTAATTTTTTAGGCCATTTGCAAGTTAGTCCCTGAACCTCAACTATAAATAGGCCTAACCATTTCTCATTTCAACCATCCCAACCAATCTTTCTCTCTTAGTTTTCTCTCTTCTCCCATTTGAGAATTCTTAAGGAATTCTATTTGTTTGTAATATTTTGGAGATAGTAAAGTTATCATCTGGTGTTAGTGCCCGAGGACGTAGGTATAATTTACCGAACCTCGTTAAAACTCTTGTGTTCTTTCTTGTCCTATTTTTCTTTCAATATTTGAGGGTATAATAGTAGTATTTAATTGTGCTATTAAATTACTATAGAAGGGATATTCTGTCTAAGGAAAGACTTGGTATTTAAGAGATCCATGTGATCCACCTCTCTTTCCTGGGAATTGAACTTTGTGTGATTTTTAGTACAATAATTTACACGCTTCTGACCCTATTGGAACAACAAGTGGTATCAGAGCCGAAGGTTAATCGTAGTATGCTCTGTGGTTGCAGTTTAAACCGATCTTCCACATCAGAAAAGATTTCCTTAGGTATATTGAAAGATTATGGAGAAAACGATCGGTGTAGGAGCTTCAACATCGTCCATGTGGACAAGACCGACAATTGCAAATGCAAGATTGGCCGTGGAGATCTTTGATGGCACGGGCCATTTTGGTATGTGGCAAAGTGAGGTTCTAGATGCCCTTTTTCAGCAGGGTCTAGACATTGCCATTGATGAAGAGAAACCAGATGATGTACAAGAGAAAGATTGGAAGGCGATCAATCGGTTGGCATGTGGCACAATTCGATCATGCCTTTCTCGAGAGCAGAGGTATGCTTTTTCAAAGGAGACTTCTGCAAATAAGTTGTGGGTGACACTTGAAGAAAAATTTTTGAAGAAAAACAGTCAAAATAAGCTCCACTTGAAGAAAAGACTGTTTCGCTTCACATACGTCCCAAGTACCACAATGAATGATCACATCACCAAATTTAATCAGTTAGTCACTGATTTGCTGAATATGGATGAGACATTCAAAGATGAAGATTTGGCTTTGATGCTGTTGGGGTCACTTCCTGAGGAGTTTGAGTTCCTAGAAACTACTCTACTTCATGGCAGGAGTGATATATCTCTGAGCGAAGTCTGTGCGGCCTTATACAGTTATGAACAGAGAAAGAAGGACAAACAGAAAAACTCAATCAGAGATACAGAAGCTTTAGTAGTCCGAGGTCATTCATACACTCGGAAGAAAACTCAAAAGGGGAGATCAAAGTCAAAGTCCAGACTCGGGAAAGATGAATGTGCTTTTTGTCATGAGAAAGGCCACTGGAAGAAAAATTGTCCAAAGCTGAAGAATAAGGGAAAAGTGCTGTAGATGGTTGTGTTGCTAAACATGATACTAGTGACTCTGAACTATCACTGGTTGCATCATCATCGTCGTTCCATTAAGATGAGTGGATATTGGATTCGGGTTGTACCTATCATATGTCCCCTAACCGGGAGTGGTTCTCTGATTTAGTAGAACTAAATGGAGGAGTTGTTCATATGGGTAATGACAATGCCTGTAAAACTGTTGGGATAGGTTCAATCCAATTAAAGAATCAAGATGGATCAACCAGAGTTCTGACTGATGTTCGGTACGTGCCCAGTTTGAAGAAAAATCTCATCTCATTGGGAGCCTTAGAATCCAATGGTTCAGTTGTTACTATGAGAGATGGGATTTTGAAAGTGACATCTGGCGCACTTGTGATATTGAAGGGCATCAGGAAAAATAACTTGTATTACTACCAAGGTAGTATAGTTATTGGAGCAGTCGCTGCAGCTTCCGGTAACAAAGACTTGGACTCAATGCAGTTGTGGCATATGAAGTTGGGACATGCCAGCGAAAAATCCTTGCAAATTCTGGCAAAGCAAGGATTGTTGAAAGGTGCAAAGGCTTGCAAATTAAAATTTTGTGAGCACTGTGTTCTGGGAAAGCAAAAGAGAGTGAAATTCGGCACTGCTATCCATAATACAAAAGGTATTTTGGAATATATTCACTCAGATGTGTGGGGGCCTTCCAAAACACCTTCGTTGGGAGGAAAACACTACTTTGTTACTTTTGTTGATGACTTTTCCAGAAGAGTTTGGGTGTATACCATGAAAACTAAAGATGAAGTGCTTGGAGTTTTTCTTAAATGGAAAACTATGATCGAAAACCAGACTGGCAAGAAAATCAAGCGGCTTAGGACGGACAATGGAGGGGAATATAAAAGTGATTCGTTCTTCGATGTGTGCCAAGAGTATGGTATTGTTCGACACTTCACAGTTAGGGATACACCACAACAGAATGGAGTGGCAGAGCGTATGAATCGAACATTGCTGGAGAAAGTTTGATGTATGTTGTCCAATGCTGGGTTGGGCAAGCAATTTTGGGCTGAGGCTGTGACATACGCTGGCCATCTTGTTAATCGTTTGCCATCATCTGCATTAGAAAGAAAAACTCCTATGGAAGTATGGTCTGGAAAACCGGCTACAGATTATGATTCCTTACATGTGTTTGGAACCACTGCATATTACCATGTGAAGGAGTCAAAGTTAGATCCGAGGGCAAAGAAAGCTCTCTTTATGGGAATCACTTCTGGAGTGAAGGGATTTCGTCTTTGGTGCTTAAGCACAAAGAAAATGATCTGTAGTAGAGATGTTACCTTTGATGAATCTGCCACATTGAAAAATGTAGCAAATAAAGATATTCGGACGAGCAATACTCCACAGCAGGTGGAGTGTACTCCAAAACAGGTGGAGTTTGAGCAGATGGGGATTTGCCCAGTTAATAAGTCTAATTCTCCAGCCACAATGGAGGAATTAGAGGTTGAAGAGGTTCTGACCCAAGAACCACTAAGTACACCAGAACCAGTTGCAGTTGCAAGGCCACGGAGAGAAATTCGTAAACCTGCTCGATTTACTGATATGGTGGCCTACGCCCTTCCCGTTGTTGATGATATTCCTATCACTTATCAAGAAGCAATGCAAAGCTTAGAAAGTGATAAATGGAAAAGCGCCATGGATGAAGAAATGCAATCTCTCCGGAAGAACAATACTTGGGAGTTGGCGCAATTACCGAAAGGTAAAAGGGAAATCGGATGCAAGTGGGTATTCGCAAAGAAAGATGGATCTCCTAGCAAGAAGGATATTCGCTACAAGGCAAGATTGGTAACTAAAGGCTACGCTCAGAAGGAGGGAATTGACTACAATGATGTATTTTCCCCTGTTGTGAAGCATTCCTCCATTAGAATTTTGTTGGCCTTGGTAGCACAGTTGAATTTGGAGCTAGCTCAACTTGATGTTAAGACGGCTTTCTTGCATAGTGAGTTAGAAGAGAGATCTATATGACTCAGCCCGAAGGATACACAGATGCTGGTGGTAGAAATTGGGTTTGTAAGCTGAACAAATCGCTATATGGATTGAAGCAATCCCCGAGGCAGTGGTACAAGTGATTTGATAGCTTTATGAGAAGGCAGAAGTACACAAGAAGCAAATATGACAATTGTGTATATTTGCAGAAGCTGCATGACGGATCTTTCATTTATCTACTCTTGTATGTTGATGATATGTTAATCGCTTCGAAGAGCCAAAATGAGATAGATAAGCTGAAGGCTCAGTTGAATCAAGAGTTCGAGATGAAAGATCTAGGTGAGGCCAAGAAGATTCTCGGCATGGAGATAAGTAGAGATAGACCGAGAGGCAAGCTCTGTTTAAATCAGAAGCAATATCTGAAAAAGGTATTACAATGTTTTGGTGTAAATGAAAACACAAAACATGTAAGTACCCCACTTGCTTCTCATTTGAAACTTAGTGCTCAATTATCTCCGAAGACTGAAGATGAAAGAGAATATATGGCGAAAGTCCCATATGCTAATGCAATTGGGAGTTTGATGTATGCGATGGTGTGTACGAGGCCTGACATTTCACAAGCTGTTGGAGTTGTGAGCAGGTATATGCATGATCCTAGAAAAGGACATTGGCAAGCTGTGAAATGGATTTTACGGTATCTTCGAAAAACCGTAGATGTTGGTTTAATTTTTGAACAGGATGAAGCACTTGGTCAATTTGTAGTTGGATATGTTGATTCCGACTTTGCTGGTGATTTAGATAAACGTCGTTCAACTACGGGGTATCTGTTTACTCTTGCGAAAGCCCCAGTGAGTTGGAAGTCTACCTTACAGTCTACAGTAGCTGTGTCTACTACAGAGGCAGAATATATGGCAGTTACAGAAGCTGTTAAGGAGGCTATTTGGCTTAATGGATTATTGAAAGACTTGGGAGTTGTTCAAAGTCACATTAGTCTATATTGTGACAGTCAGAGTGCTATTCATTTAGCGAAAAATCAAGTCTATCATTCAAGAACCAAGCATATCGACGTAAGATATCACTTTGTGCGGGAAGTCTTTGAAAAAGGAAAAATTCTACTTCAGAAGATTCCGACAGCAGATAATCCCGCAGATATGATGACCAAGGTGGTAACAACAATCAAGTTTAATCATTGTTTGAACTTGATTAACATCCTGAGAATTTGAGCACCTTTAGGTGTATGGCGCTCGAGAGCGCATTTGGAGGCACTACAAAAGATAGCTTTATCGAATTTGGGGAGTTGAAGGAAGTGTGTGAAGATGTGATTATCCTAATCAAATCTTCAAGGTGGAGATTGTTGATAAGTCAAATTAAAAAGGGGTTGAAAAGTCAAAAATGGGAGGTGCAAGTGGCACCGAAAGAAAAAAGTGATAGGCAAGTTGTTTAAAGTTGAATGGGATAATTGCAATTTTGGTCCCTAATTTTTTAGGCCATTTGCAAGTTAGTCCCTGAACCTCAACTATAAATAGGCCTAACCATTTCTCATTTCAACCATCCCAACCAATCTTTCTCTCTTAGTTTTCTCTCTTCTCCCATTTGAGAATTCTTAAGGAATTCTATTTGTTTGTAATATTTTGGAGATAATAAAGTTATCATCTGGTGTTAGTGCCCGAGGACGTAGGTATAATTTACCGAACCTCGTTAAAACTCTTGTGTTCTTTCTTGTCCTATTTTTCTTTCAATATTTGAGGGTATAATAGTAGTATTTAATTGTGCTATTAAATTACTATAGAAGGGATATTCTGTCTAAGGAAAGACTTGGTATTTAAGAGATCCATGTGATCCACCTCTCTTTCCTGGGAATTGAACTTTGTGTGATTTTTAGTACAATAATTTACACGCTTCCGACCCTATTGAAACAACAGATTGATGTAATAGATTGTCGGAAATTAAAAAGGATGCCTTTTAGTCTTCACCAGCTCTCTTATTTTCTATTTATGTAGTGGGAGAGGAGTGACATTGGCATTACTTATATTTTCTTGTTTCTAGGCAACTTTGATGAATGCTATTTATTTGAATCAAACCTCATTTCTTTTGTGGTTGTAATAAGCTTTGGTTATTGTATTTTGATGCTTGTTTAGGGTGTCTTCCTTTTCCATTCAATACTTTTACTTCGTAATATTCTATATCAACAAAACCATATACATATTAGAAAAATTGAGATATTTCAAAGAAATTAAATCTCATATTCTTAAAGACATATTTCGAGATATTTGTTTATAAATCTTTATACTTCCGGGAATCAAGTTGAGAAGGTAGATTTGTGCATTAGATTCAAAAAGTTATTGTAATGGATTTTTGAACCTTTTAGTTTTTAAAAATATTTTTTATTAGATTTTTTTAGAGTCCAAGAAAAATAAACTTTTTAACTAATAAAACTTATATTTAGCCGAGTTATAAACAGCTTAATCTGTTGAAATTATTTTTAGTTAAATCCAAATTCATTGAACTATTTTCAAACTATTTCACTTACCTTTGCTATTTTTAGCCAATAAAATTCTTATATATATGGTTGGAAGCCAATGCAACTTTTGGATAAAAGCCAAATTTATCCTTTAAAAGATTTTTTTTTGGAAGATTCTAGAATATAAAATAAAGAAATAGGATATTATCATAATACATGAATATTATAGTTATTAAATATTTGTAAAATTAATAGTAAGGATATTGATATGTATCAACAATCCAACGGCCACTAAACTCTATAAATAGGGGTAAGGGCTTTTATTCTTGTAACGATGTAAGAGAGAAGTGTGTATTATATTATAATTGTATTGTATATTAAATAAGAGTGTTTTCTTCTTTTGTAATTGTAAGTCTCGGTTAAACCTTAAGTTTCTAAGCACTTAGTGCACTTGGACTAGCTTTTATATATAGTGCACTAATAAGTTAGAAAATAAAAGATTAACCGACTTCAGAAATTTAGTGTAGCATTAGTTGTAGGTCCGGCGAAATATCATTAAAGACAGTATCCAACACGTCTCAAGTTATTCAA
>NW_024403417.1:0-13796 GCF_007990345.1 Gossypium hirsutum | reverse complement strand
TTTTAGATATTTGAATTTTAGTGAAACAGGGCAAGAATGTTTTGAAGTCCCCTGTTCTGACTTAGAAATTCATTAAAAAATTGTACAGAAGGAATTTTGAGTTATAATTTATATGTATAGACTCCTTAATGAGTCTATTTTCAGTAGAAATAAGTTTAATCACCATATGAAGCCTTTAATAAGAGATAATTAAATTTTAGTGATGAGTGGTTAGGATAGTCGATTAGTGAAACAGGGGAGACTTCAACTAATAAAATGTACTAATTGGCTAAAGAAAAAATTCTGAAAAATTTATGATGAATATATATAGAGTCTAGTTTTATGTAAAATTTACGGATCTAAATTTCGAGTTTTGTAGCTTGAATTATAATAATTTTAGTGACTGCTGTACAGGAGGACAGCTTTATTATGAATGATGAAATTAAATTTGAAAGTAAATTTTTATGCCCCGAACTTTTAAGTTAAGTCAAGTAACGCCTCATGCTCGACTCCGGCCATGGTCTCGGGTAAGGGGTGTTACATTTTAGTGGTATCAGAGCCCGGTTTAGCCGGTCCTCGGAATATGTGTGAAGTGTAAAGTGTTTAGAAATACATGTCATATAAATCTGTGATAGTGTGATGTGTATGATCCGATCTAATCTTTGTTATTTTTATAGATACTCTCCGATTATAAAGATGTCAAATTTACCTGAACGTACTGATCAAGAAGAAGTTAACAGTAGAGCACAGAATTCTGAACAAAGAGCAAGCAGTGATGTTCCGATTTCCCAAATGCGAGAGCATGAATTAAAGAATATGATTTATGGGATTATGAATCAGTGGTATACTGAAATGAGGCAAGAAAGAAATCAGGCTGAACCACCTCCTCCCCCTACTGCTCCATCGATGGTACCCCCGGTTGCTCCTCCACCTTCTACAACGACTGAATCTAGTAAGCGTTCTCCATTGGAAAGGCTTAGAAAACTTGGAGCCGAAGAATTTCGGGGAAGGACTGATGATGATCCCGTCAAAGCTGAATATTGGTTACAGAGTTTGATAAGAATTTTAAAGAAATGGCTTGCTCACCAGATGACTATTTGAGATGTGCTGTGTCTCTGTTGAAAGAAGAAGCTTATAGTTGGTGGGAGACGATCGAGGCTGTGGTTCCGGCAGAGAAAATTTCTTGGGAATTTTTCCAAAATGAATTTAAGAAGAAATATGTGGGCAGACGATATTTGGATAAAAAGAAAAGGGAATTCCTCGACCTACGACAGGGAAATAAATCAGTAGTTGAATATGAAAGAGAATTTGTCTACCTCAGCAAATATGCCCGAGACATTGTATCTACTGAAGAAGAAATGTGTATCCGGTTTGAAGAAGGGTTAAATGATGAAATTAGAATGATGATTGGGGGTAATGAAATACGAGAGTTCGTTGTTCTGTCAGACCGTGCTCAAAAGCTTGAAGAAGTATACAATAGAAAAATGCAGCGGGATCGAAAAAGTAAAGAGCCATTCAAAAGAGGTGCTTCTAAGTCATTTTCAGATTTTCCAGTGAAGAAATCTAGAGAAGAAATTAATCGAACTACATCAGTGTCGGGGAGATCGGGCAGAGATAGACCAAGACAATCTGATTGCAGGGTATTCGATAGACCTGTAGCAAGTGTGAGCAGTGTTCAGAATGCTTCACGACCTAAGTGTCAATATTGTGGAAGATATCATTTCGGAGAATGCAGGACTAAGATGGGGGCTTGTTATAAATGTGGGGCTACTGATCATCTTATTCGAGATTGTCCCCGGCTGCAAAAAGATGAAGTGGAACAGAAAGAGATACAGAGAACCATTCCTCAAAGAAGTAGACGTTCGGGCCAGAGCAGTGCTACAAGGACTACCCGTTCGGGTACGAGGGAATCAGTTGGTCGATCAGAGAATAGAGCACCAGCACGTACCTACGCCATTCGAGCAAGGGAAGAAGCTACGGCTCCTGATGTAATTGCTGGTACTTTCTATCTTTATGATGTTATTGTTTATGCATTGATAGACCCTGGATCTACTCATTCATATATTTGCACTATGTTAGCATCTGAAAAGAATTTATTTGTTGAATCCACTGAATTTGATATACAAGTTACAAATCCATTAGGTCATAGTGTGATGGTTAATTTGATATGTCGTAATTGTCCACTGAAAGTGAAAGGCTATGAATCCCCGCTGATTTGATGTTGTTACCCTTTCGAGAATTTGACATTATCTGGGGATGGACTGGTTAATGAGACATGATGCGGTGGTGAATTGTCGTGATAAGCAAATCAGTTTGAAATGTCAAACAGGAGATGTAATCTCAGTTGGGTCAGAAAACATGGGCGATACAGTCAGAATTATTTCAGCTCTCTCTGCTCAGAGATTATTACGCAAAGGCAATGAAGCATTCTTGGCCTATATCCTTGATACTCGGGGTTCTGATTTAAAGCTCGAACAAGTGCCAGTGGTGAATGAATTTCCTGATGTGTTCCCTGAAGAGTTACCCGGTCTACCACCTGATAGAGAAGTTGAATTTGTAATTGATGTGATCCCCGGAACAACTCCTATCTCAGTGACACCGTACAGAATGGCTCCAGCTGAGTTAAAAGAGTTGAAGGCGCAGTTGCAGGAGTTATTAGATAAAGGGTTCATTAGACCGAGTATGTCGCCTTGGGGAGCACCTGTCTTGTTTGTGAAAAAGAAGGACGGTTCTTTAAGACTGTGTATAGATTACAGGCAGTTGAATAAGGTAACGGTAAAGAATAAATATCCTTTGCCTCGTATTGATGATCTGTTTGATCAGTTGAAAGGTGCTGCAGTATTTTCCAAGATAGACCTTCGATCTGGGTATTATCAGTTGAAAGTTAAAGAGTGTGATGTGCCGAAAACTGCCTTCCGAACTCGATATGGTCATTATGAATTTTTGGTGATGCCATTTGGTTTAACCAATGCTCCTGCTGCTTTTATGGATTTGATGAATAGAATTTTTCAGTCATATTTGGATAGATTTGTGGTTGTGTTCATTGACGATATATTGATTTATTCAAAGACAGAGTCCGAACATGCACAACATCTAAGGATTGTATTACAGACTTTGCGGGAGAAACAGTTATATGCGAAATTCAGCAAATGTGAATTTTGGCTTCAGGAAGTTGCGTTTTTGGGTCATATTGTATCAGCTGATGGAATAAGAGTGGATCCAAGTAAGATAGAGGCAGTGGTAAATTGGAAAGTTCCAAAGAATGTTACTGAAGTACGGAGCTTTCTAGGATTGGCAGGTTATTATCGCCGATTTGTCAAAGATTCTCAATGATTACCTTACCGTTGACTCGATTACTACAAAAGAATGTTGAATTTATAAGGTCAGACGAATGTCAGCAGAGTTTCGATCAGTTGAAAAAGATGTTGACAGAGGCTCCAGTGTTGACTCAACCAGAATCGGGCGTACCGTTTGTAGTATATAGTGATGCGTCTCTGAGTGGTTTGGGTTGTGTACTTATGCAGTCAGGAAAAGTGGTGGCATATGCTTCCCGACAACTGAAACCCCACGAGAAGAATTATCCTACACATGATTTGGAATTGGCAGCGATCGTGTTTGCTTTGAAGATATGGAGACACTACTTATATGGTGAGAAATGTTATGTGTATACTGATCATAAAAGCTTGAAGTATTTAATGACTCAGAAAGAGTTAAATTTGAGACAGAGACGATGGTTAGAGTTGCTGAAAGATTATGATCTTGTCATTGACTATCACCCAGGGAAAGCAAATGTCGTAGCAGATGCACTTAGTCGGAAATCATCATTATTTGCATTACGGGCATTGAGTGCTCATTTATCTATTAATGAGGATGGTTCTGTACTAGCGGAATTAAAAGCTAAACCTGTGTTCTTTCAACGGATTCGGGAATTACAAGATGAAGACCCAAAATTGATGCTAAAACGACAGATGGTTCAAAATGAGTTAAGCTCAGAATACTCCATTGATGAAAATGATATGTTATATTATCGTAATAGAATATGTGTTCCAAATAATTTAGACTTGAAAAATGATATTTTATCAGAGGCTCACAGTAGTATGTGTTCTATTCACCCGGGGAGTACAAAAATGTATTGTGATTTGAAGAAAATGTATTGGTGGCCTGGAATGAAACGAGAAATCTGTGAATATGTAGCAAGATGTTTGATTTGTCAACAGGTGAAAGCTGAGCATCAAGTGCCGACAGGGTTGTTACAGCCCATTATGATTCCAGAGTGGAAATGGGAACATGTCACGATGGATTTTGTATCTGGATTACCAGTAACTCCGAAGAAGAAAGATTCGATATGGGTGATTGTTGATCGGTTAACTAAGTCGGCACATTTTATTCCAGTCAGAACAGATTATCAGCTTGAAAAGTTAGCGGAGTTATATGTGTCTGAAATAGTGAGGTTACATGGGGTACCGATATCTATTATTTCGGATCGAGATCCGAGATTTACCTCGAGATTTTGGAGTAAATTACAGGAGGCTCTGGGCACCAAATTAAATTTCAGCACAGCTTTTCATCCCCAGACAGATGGGCAGTCAGAGCGAGTGATTCAGATTTTAGAAGATATGTTAAGGTGTTGTATACTTGAGTTCGGCGGCAGCTGGGAAAGGTATTTACCTTTAGCCGAATTTGCTTATAATAATAGTTATCAAACTAGTATTAAAATGGCACCGTTTGAAGCTCTGTATGGAAGAAAGTGTAGAACTCCATTATATTGGACTGAATTAAGTGAATCGAAACTGGTGGGAGTGGACTTGATTCGGGAAACTGAAGAAAAAGTTCGTATTATTCGAGATTGTTTAAAAGCTGCCTCCGATCGGCAAAAATCATATGCAGATTTGAAGAGAAGGGATATAGAGTTTAGTGTGGGTGATCGTGTATTTTTGAAAGTGTCACCGTGGAAGAAAGTTTTGCGGTTCGGCAGAAAGGGAAAACTCAGCCCACGATTTATCGGGCCGTATGAAATCATTGAAAGAATCGGTCCGGTAGCTTATAGATTGGCTTTGCCCCGGGAACTTGAAAATATTCATAATGTGTTTCATGTGTCTATGTTGAGACGGTATAGATCAGATCCATCACATGTAATTCCTCATACGGAAATAGAGCTCCAACCTGACATGACTTATTTAGAGGAACCGGTGAAAATTTTAGCTCGGGAGGTTAAAGAGTTGAGGAATAAACGTGTACCACTAGTTAAGGTGCTATGGAATCGACATGGATCTGAGGAGGCAACCTGGGAAATGGAGGAATTGATGAAATTTCAGTATCCGAATTTATTTCCAGGTACGAAATTTCGGGGACGAAATTTCCTAAAAGGGGGGAGAGTTGTAATAGCCTGAATTTTAGTGGTGTCGGAATGGTGATTCGAGATCACTAAATCTGACAAACGAGTAGAAAATATTATAAATTTAGTAAGTATAAGTTAAATGTGAAGTTAGGAAAATTTTTGAAATAGTGAATAGTGTACTAGGAATAAATATTAAAATAATTAAAATAAAAAAAACGAGGTATCGAGACCTCGAAGATTTTAAACCGAGCCATAAATATTTTATAAATATTTATAGAGTGTCATTGAGTTGGTATTAAAGTTTCGTTAGAAAATTTTAACGTTTGGATAGTTAATTAACTAAAAAGGACTAAATTGGGAATAGTGTAAAATTTGTTAAATTGTGATTAAATAGCTTAAGTGACTAAAGTGGAGGGATTTAAAAGGCAATTAGGCTCAAATTATATGGGCTGGACGGTTGGGTAAAAAAAATCAGCAGAATGTAAGGAGAAACAGGGGCAAAATTGGAAACTTAACAAATTAAACATTTAAAACAAAGACAAAAGTGAAAAATCTAGAGATCTCTTCACAATTTATCAGCAAAAACGCCATAGGAGGTCTGGAATAAGCTGGTTTTTCATATTTTTGAATCACGTAAGTTTAATTCTTGATTATTTCTTCTAATTTTTGTGATTTTGATACTTTTACAATTAGGTCCAACTAATTATTTCATCAGTTTTTGATTCCATGGCTGATTTTGAAAGTTACCATTGATGAGTGTTGGATTTTTATGATGAATAAACATGGAATTGAAGCTTTAATTTTGTTATATGATGATTTTATTAAGTAATTTTGATAGAAATTGATTTTAGGGACCTAATTGTGAAAAAGTTGGGAATTAAGGTTTGGTGTTGCGGTTTTGAGTATGAAAGGCTATGTAGTAGTCTAAAATAGTTGGAAAAAGGTGTTAATTGAGAAAAATTAGATCAATTGAGGGGTTAATTGAGTAGGGATCAAATTGTAAAAACTGTAAAGTTTGGGGTAAAAGTGTAACTTTGAAAATTAAAGGGCATAAATTGTGAAATGAATTATAATTGAATTAAATGCTGATGAATGAATAAATTTGCATTTTAGATCGAGAACCTGAAACAAGTCGAGGAAAAGAAAAAGTAGCCGATTAGTCCCTGAACTTTTACAAATTCTGCAAATCGATCCAGGTAAGTTCATATGGCTGAAATTTAATGATTAAATGTTAATTTCATGAATTATACAATGTATGATGAAATGTATTTATTGTTGAAATGAGAATAAAATAAAAATGTGAAAATCGAATAAATGATCAAATTAAGTGGAACACCGGATTTGAGTACTTCTGATCAAGAAACAAAGTGATAAGTGGCTACACTTATCTGATCAAGAAACAAAGTGATAAGTGGTTACACTTATCTGATCAAGAAACAAAGTGATAAGTGGTTACACTTATCTGATCAAGAGACAAAGTGATAAGTGGCTACACTTATCTGATCAAGTGATAAAGTGATAAGTGGTAGCTTCAGCTACACTTATCTGATCAAGTGGCAAAGTGATAAGTGGTAGCCTAGCTACACTTATCTGATCAAGGACAAGTGATAAGAGGTCATATGTCAAAGTGAAAGTGAAGTACTCAATTTTCCGTAACCGTTCCTTAATTTTGATCAAGGATGGTAAGTGACAAATGGGCCCAAAGGAATTATGGTAAAAGAATAAGTAGTAGTGAGTTTATACCAAGGAACTCACCAAAGATTGTGGTTGACAGGTAAATTTAGTAATGGTGTATATTGTATAAGTGTACAAGTGTTTGGTAAGATTTATGTTTTATGCCTATGAACTTACTAAGCTTTTCTATAAGCTTACATGTGTGTGTTTATTGTTTTTGTAGATTAACGTATTTATACATTCGGAGGATCGGATCTACATCAAGAATCACACTATCCAGATATACTCCGGTAGTTTATGTTAAGCAACTTTTTGGATTTATATGGCATGTATAGGGAATTGAAGTAAAAGTAAATTTGAATGTTATGGTTGCGTTAGATATCGACATATATACATGTTTTTAGTTTGAAATGGTTGATTGGTTGAACTTAATTAGTATTTAAATGAAGTAGATGAAATACTGGAATTGGTTGTGATTTGAAATTTGCAGGGAAGGTTAGACAATTATAAAGGGGTTATATTGAATTTTTTAAAAAAATTGCAATGGAGCAGTTCTTGGACAGCAGCATTGATGTAACTTTTAAAAATCACCAAAAATAGTGGAAATAGAATTAGAAGTTGAGTGAGATATGAAATTAAAGCTGAAAGAGTCTACTTTCATATAAAAGAAGTGGAGTAAGCAAAAGAATTATATACTTTTAGATATTTGAATTTTAGTGAAACAGGGCAAGAATGTTTTTGAAGTCCCCTGTTCTGACTTTAGAAATTCATTAAAAATTGTACAGAAGAAATTTTGAGTTATAATTTATATGTATAGACTCCTTAATGAGTCTATTTTCAGTAGAAATAAGTTTAATCACCATATGAAGCCTTTAATAAGAGATAATTAAATTTTAGTGATGAGTGGTTAGGATAGTCGATTAGTGAAACAGGGGAGACTTCAACTAATAAACTGTACTAATCGGCTAAAGAAAAAATTCTGAAAAATTTATGATGAATAGATATATGAGTCTAGTTTTATGGAAAATTTACGGATCTAAATTTCGAGTTTTTTAGCTTGAATTATAATTATTTTAGTGACTGCTGTACAGGAGGACAGCTTTATTATGAATGATGAAATTAAATTTGAAAGTAAATTTTTATGCCCCGAACTTTTAAGTTAAGTCAAGTAACGCCTCATGCTCGACTCCGGCCATGGTCTCGGGTAAGGGGTGTTACACATAACATGATTCACAATCTTATTCAAGTTTTATACTATTTTACAAAAATTCTTTTATTAACCTGAAGGCGAATAAAGATTAAATTGTAAATTTTTTTAAGACTTTCGGGTTGACGTTGCAACTTTGGGGATTCTAAGTCGCAATGTCACTCACTGCTCGATTCTCGTTGCGACGTGAAGGGTCTGACGTTGGGACGTGAATTCTATTTTCAAATACATCAAACTCAAATTTTAAACAACTAGGCACTTTCTTTATTACTTCATTAATTTACCAATGTACATGTTATACTTTATACCATAAAATTTATTTCATAACTCTTTTCTCCCAAGCTTTGATGATGTGATGAAATGTGTCAAGGTCACCACTTCGTACAAAAACTTCAATTTGATCTTTCACCTAAGCGTTGAAAAATAGCGCGTTAAGCTCGTGAAAGTTTAGTAAGTAACTATGAATTTAAATGTTATCATTTCTTTAATTTAATTAATAGTAACAATATTACAAATATAATTTCATGAACATATCATTTAAATCAAGAGATTATCCAATATATTTACCGAATTTACTAATAGTTTAATTTACTATATTATCACTTCACGCTTTAACATAAATTGTTATTAGAATTCACTTACCACTTATCTTTCTTTAACACCTTTTTCATTAATCACATATCTCTTTCTCACGATTCTTTAATCACTTACTAGTTATCTTTCTCATGAGTCTATAGCCCATAATAGACTCTACTGAATATGCAGGATAAGCGGAATCACTAAGTTGCATCGAAGTGCCAATATATCCAACAAGTTTATATGTTGTCTACTTGGGCATTTATATTGTCATTTTCATCGCTATCACTTATTAATTAATAGGATATAAAACTTTACATTCTTTACGATTTAAACCTTATTTTCATAAAAAAATCAATATTCACTAAATTATCACTTTAATATCACTTAAAATTAAATTCACTAAAATTCTCCATTAATACTTTATTACCCATCAAATTTTGGTCACTTTTCTATCTAGTCTTCTTTGCATAAATTTCACTTCACTTACTTTACAATCTTTTTGATTTAGTCCCTATTAGCATATATTTTCATTAATCACCATCCTCTCACTTAGTATTCAATTCACTTCTATATATCATTACACTTGAATATGTTAATTCAAAATCTTAATACACTTAGCCACTTTTGTAGATTTTATGATTTGGTAATTTTCAATATAAAATTCAAGTATCACTGGAAATTCACTTAAATATCACTTTGTAATTTCACTAGAACTTAACACTTCATTTAATCCCTTTATCATAATATTTTATTTCACGCTTAAAATTTTGTATACTTTTCAATTTAAACCCTATTTCCATGAAATTTATTTTTCACTACATAATCACTTTAAATCAATTCCCTTCCATGTAACACTTGAATAATTTTTTCTAACGTTTTTAGTACTTGTTGCCATTTCTAAGTATCTTGCAATCTAGTTCTTAACATTATGAAAATTCAATAACTATTATAATATGCTTCTAATTTCACCTTTCATTCAAATTCACTATCACACAACACTTTAATCAAAATAATTCATTATAATATCTTATTTCACATATCAAATTTTTATGCACTTCACTTCTCTTGTTTCAATTATAAATTTCACAGAATTCAAATTTAGTCCTTAACATCATGGAAATTCAATATTTACTATAATTTCACTCTACCATCACTTGATGTTTAATTCACCACTATATCACAACTTCAATTAATCTTTATATAATAATATTTTATTGCACATATCAAATTATTTTATACTTCATTTTACTAGTTTATCACAAATTTCATAAAGTTTACATTTTAGTCCTTAGGTAACAAGAAAATTCAAGGTACTTGCCTCTCTTCAACCTTTAATCACTTGTTTTTTTCTTTTCTTTGCCACTTGAATCCCTTCCTCTATCTCTCTCCTCAGTATCATGTCAATAGCATAAAACTTTTCATGAGGATTCTCTACTTTAACATCACTTCCTTGCTTTTCTAACAAGATTAAACTTAAAAACATGATGAAACCTTGAAATTCATACATTGTTCTCGTGATTTCCTCTTTCCTCCAATTCTATCTTTCTTAAACCGAAATTGATATTCATGTTCACCACAATCTTCTTATCATTTTCCCCTCTTAGTGGTTTTGAAAATTCTTTTGATTTCTAGGTGAAAATGGTGAACTTTGATGGAAAAACCAAATTGCAAAGAAAACAAGACTTTCTTTTCTTCAAAAATGGTGGATGTAAGCTTAAAAGAAAGATGGAGAAATTTTCATCTTCTTTTCTTTTTATCTTCTTAACCATTAATTAAATAATAAAATATCTTATATTAAAATAATATTAAATAATCTTAGCCAATCAAAATCTAACACCAAAATTCACAATTATTATTATGCTTCATGATAATTATCTTAATTGAGAAATGACTATTTTACCGTTCAACATTCTCTACAATTTCTTCCTTGAATCATCACTTAATTTGGTAAAATTGTGATTCAGCCCTTCATATTCTCCAGTTATTCAATTTAGTCCATGCTTACCAATTTCAAGTCACAAGAAATTGATTTATTTTCACTTTTGGTCTTTTAACTTTCTCATATTTACCTTTCAACCCCTCAGATTTCAAATATTCACACTTGAGTCCCAAAAATTTTCACATCTTTGCGGTTTAGTCTTTGTCTTAAATTAATGTATATCACAACTTACTTATTATGGCATGCATTAACCTTCTCTTTTATCAATTATATTCCTTATTTTACTTTACTGAGGAACCCATTATGCACAATTTTCACTTTATACTACTTTTATAACAAAACAAGTTTAGGGGTGTTATATTCCCCCCCCCCAATTAAAATAAATTTCGTCATCAAAATTTTCTTGATTTTCTTGACCATGAACTTCATTATCTCTTTACTCTTCAATCCTTTTTTATTCAACTTTCTTTACGATTCTACTCATTCTACACTTTTGTCCACATAACATTACTTTACACTTCCTTGGCATTCATCTTCTTCTATTTAACCTTATCACAAATATATTAAATTCATATACAATTTTGCACCTCATATACGATGATGTTCTTTTCTTAAATATTTCCTTTTATTTAATCAAAACTCCTTACTCAATCTAATTTCCTTGAAACCATCTTCATGATTTCATATTTCCTTTCTCATTTGTTCACTTATCACTTATTTTTCTTCCTTTGTACCCATATTCCCTTAATTCTTGTCACAAATATCTCTAGTTACACTATTATTTCTTATACTAGTCACGACAGGGGCAGAGCCAAGGGGGGCTAGCAGGGGCCTGGCCCCCCTTAAAATGGAATATTTCACATTTAGTTCTTTTATAATTTTAAAAATTTTGAATTAGTATATGATAAAGTTACACTTTGGCCCCCCATGAATGAGAAAAAAAATGATTTAATTCTTTTAAAATTATAAAGATATAGGCTATTAAAATGGTGAAATTTCACTTTTGCTATTATAAAAACATAAAACTTTATTTCGACCCCTCAAAAAAATTTCTAGCTCCGCCCCTGAGCCACGATATCTTTAACACGTCATTTTACTCCAAACTTAGATGAGTATTTTTCACTTTCATGACTATCAACAATTTTCTATTTAATACTTCAAACATTACTTCGTCTCTTTTTCCTTAAACATGCATTTATACTTCTTTGTTGGTTTCAAATCGATTTATTATTTTTCTTCACTTAATCTTTTATTAAACACTTAGTGATTTCTTCTCTTTTTACGCCAACCTACTACTTCACTTCCTTCTTACTTCATTTCTTTTATCTTAAGATCCATATTTTTCTTCTTTCAATTTTTGTAATATATATTCTTTTACATTCATTATATTATTTGCTATCTCCTTATTTGATGGTCATTGCCCATCACCTTCCAATTCCTTATTAACCTAAAACTTGTATCATTTCACTCTCTCTTTCTCATTTCCTTTGTATTGCCTTTCTTGTTATCATTTGTCGATACTTTTTTTCATTAATATTTCATGACTTTTCGGTCCTTAATAATTCTATCTTATTCACAACGAATGCTTCAAAAATATCCTTACTTTAATTTTATCATTTTCATATAATTTTAAACCCTCATTATCTTTTGTTTATTTTACTTGTTTATTAAAGAAATAAAATTATTACCAGTCTCTATGGGCACGACCCTACTTCCTGCTATCTACTAAGTTATATTTTCAAGTAGATTTAATTCTTGGCGACTTCGACAATCATACAAATATTAGAAAAAAAAATAATTCAACTGGTCTATACTAATTCATAAGTCAATCAGTTTGATGCCTTTATTTGGACCAATATCCCAATCGATTTTCAATCCAATTGATCGATTTAATTCAAACAATAGCCTTGATTCAGTTTCAATATTTCTAGGAGAATGAAGTGACTTCCTTTCATGAGCAGTAACACCTTTTGAACTAGTTTGCTCTTTGCTTCCTTTAACCTATACCAATTAAGCTCAAATGAAGATGACATGTACTAAACATCAAAACACAAAAACATAGCCAAAAGTAACCACCTCTCTTAATACAAATCAATCACATGACTAAATGTGCGAAACATAAGGAATAATCACATGACATAATGAATAATGAGTTACCAAATTGATGTGAAAATTTTTTAAGTACCGAAGTGAAAATTTAACAAATGTACAAAGGTACTTCAAAAAAAGAATGTATCAAAGGTCAATTGGTTAAAGGGGTATATAAGTCCCTGAGCTTTGGTGAAAAAATCAATTAAGTCCTACCGAAAAATGCATTTAATTAAGCTCTTTGACTAACATTTTTGTTTTTTTACCGTTACAACGTCAACATGACCATTTATAATAATGATGTGGCACTCCATATCAGCGCCAATTGCTGACGAGATAGATTAAAATAACTTAAAATTTAACTTCAAAAAATAACTAAAATTAATCAAATAAAAAATATAAAAGATAAATTCATAACTTATGAAGAGGTAAAGGTTTAAAAAAAATTTACCATGCGAATGAAAAAAATTGGAAAAGAAATTCCTGTCACAGTGTGGAGACAGATTTGTCATTTTGTGTATGGGCTATTTTACCCATCTAACCCAAAAAAAATTGATATTTACAAAAATGACCTTGGTTCAAAAACATTCACCAAAATGACCTGAAATGAAAAGTAGATTTGGGTTTTGTGAACCCAATGGCCGGCACTACCTAGTGTTTTGGCCCTATCATTACCTGATGATTGTGTCAGGCTTTAAAAAATGATTTTTTTGGTTTGGGAACACAATGGTCGGCACCAGGGTATTTTTTTTCAAAACTATATCATACCGGTATACAAAAATACCAATATTTTAAAAAAAATTTGGTGCTGTCCAGTAGATGGCCGGCACCAGATGCAATTTTTGGTTCCCAAGGCACATTTTTGTTACTTTGAGACACTGATGGTCAGCACCAATGTATTTAAAAAATTTTTTGGGTGCTGACCATGTAATGACCTGCACCAAGTATAATTTTCGGCTCCCAATGTAATTTTTTTATTTGGAACATTATGG
>NW_024403416.1:0-13799 GCF_007990345.1 Gossypium hirsutum | reverse complement strand
ATTCATACATATGTTGTAACACCCCGAACCCGAAACCGACACCGGAGTCGAACACGAGGTGTTAACTGACTTTAACCCCTTATAAAATTTATTTTCCAGACACTGCCCAATCTGTGTACTAGTCGTTTTAAAAAATCATATCTTGAGTTCGTAACTCAAAAATCAGTTAGTAATTTTTCCCAAACTAGACTCACGTGCCCATCTATGTATTTTTTTTTCTAGAATTTTTGGTCGGGCCAATTAGTACAGTTTATTAGTCAAAGTCTCCCATGTTGTAGGGGTCGACTACACTGACCTTTGCCATTACGACTTGGATATCTCCCTGCACAGGGCTTCAATACTGATGCGGTTTGTTTCTATGAAAACTAGACTCAGAGAGGAATCTGTACATATATGGTACGACCCCTAATTATCTCTGGTTAATTTATAATGAATTTCCAAATTCGGAGTAGGGAACCGTTCTGGCCCTGTCCAAAATTGTTACTCTTATTATGCCATATGTCTTTTCTTTCTCATGAAACACTCATCGAGCTTGATTACATATTATTCATCATTATTCACTCTATTTTTTATTTTTCAATTCATACACTCTGCTGCACATTGTTACGATATAGTCTTTTTACCTTGATCTCAATGACATTGTGCTTTTCGCTGGCTTAATTTACTGGTTCCACGTATAGTTTATGCAATTTTTCTACACTAGAGGCCAATTGTATCCGTTGATGACTTCGATGCGACCTGACCCCAAAATGATGGTCAAGCAACCTTATGGTGACAAGAACGAGTGAGTTTATATCGTATCAAGCATCATCCATATCATAACATTATTCACAAGAGAAACAAAATGAAAGAGACAATTTACTCCATCCAACCGAACCATACCATATCTTCCAACCTATCGATTAATTCATAATCAAATCCATGCATTCAATCATATACTCAAATAGACATGAAGCATTTCATAAATAATTTATTTTCGTACAATCAACGATAAACGGCTTTACCCATCTACGAAAATTTTTTATGTACTACTCAAGTATTGGTCACATAGTTCAAACTACCGAGCTCAACACCAAGTATAAGCAACACCTATTACATGTACCAGACACTTACCCCGATCCTGTTCCCGATCGACTCATAGTGTCGCACACATAGTGTCCATAAATTCCGATGTATATTGATCGCACACTCATGCTATATAATAACTAGCACACTTAGTGCTCTAATCAAATCGCACCTTATGCTACATAGTCAAACTACACTTTGCGATGGTCAATTCGCACACTAGTGCATCAATTCATTTCGCACACTAGTGCACATAGTCAAATCCACTAGTGCTGTACAATTTAATCCGCGCACTTAGGCCAAATCTCATGGTCATAAATGTTATACCGCACGTTTAGTGCCGAGATCACAACTCAGTACATCTTACTCTTTCTTTTCATTCAACAATTTCATCATCACATACGTACATGCATATATATTATATATGTATATTATTCATTCCATTCAGCATCATACATAAACATTATGACCATTTGAAATAATACCAACTACATGCTTAATGACTTACCTGTGTGGGTAAGACGGTTCCAACTCGGCTACTCAGTATCTTTTCTTGCCTTTGCTTGATTCTCCTCCTTACTCCTTGAGCTTAATCAATAATTCACTAGTTTAACCATCTTGTTAAAACATTCATAATTCAATTACACATGCATATGTATGTCTGTATATTCGGCAACCATCCACACTAATTACCCATTTAGTCGATTACACATAATTAAAGGTAATCACGAATGGCATACTTATGTATATATATGTATATATATACTTCGAATGGGCATCACAATTAGATTTAACACCACCTTCATACTCATTTAGATGGGAATGATGTTTATGCACAATGTCAACTATAACATCATGGATCCACAATCACATTTTATGTTCCAATCTTATGCCCATTATACATAATCAAATTTAATCATCTATATATCATCATATGGCCGAATAACATACCCCATATAATATCATTTTCATTCCATTTAACTTATTATCATAATTTCCCTTTGCTTCTTTTTTTTTCTTCATGGCCGAATGCTCCTTCTACTCCTTTTACCTTCAAACATGAATTTCATCATCCAACTTACAGCTTACAATCTCATGAAGTTTAACCTCATGGTACCTATCAACTCTCACTCATTAGCTTCTATCAAAACCTCCAACACACCCAATAAACATATACTTTGGGGTCTATGGTAGACCAAGAAGGAACTCATAGATATCAAGATGTGAGCAACTACATTATTCATCTAAGTTTAGCAGAAACACAATCATCCCCTTATTAATCTTTTATAGCCGAAACCATACTCACCCAAATCGAATTTCAACATGGTTACAAATCATGATATCACTCAATATCAACTAAATTCAAAAGCTAGTACAAACTTCCTTACTTAATAGTGACTAGATGACCGATTGCTTCACTCCTTCTTCTTCCTTTCAATTCGGCCAGAAGAACAAAGAACACAATTGTTTTTCTTTTTCCTTAGAACATTCGCAAGGGGAAATGAAGAAAGATGGACACTTTTTTTTTTGTTTTTCCTTCTTACTTCACGGCAATGGAGAGGGGAGAAACAATTACACACATCCTTTCTTTTCCATTTCTTTATTCCCCATACTTCTTATTATATTTTATCCTACATACCTCACTAGGCCAACATGTTCCCAACATGTTTCCACCCATAGCATGGCCGGCCACTACATATTAGGGAGGGGAATTTGACATGCAGTCCCCTTTTTCCACATGCACTAATAGGTCCATGCATTGACCTATCACATTTTAAAATTTTCTCATATAAGTCCTATTGACTTATTCACATGCAATCGACTAATCGAAGCTTGAATTTTCACACATTCATAGTTACATATTCTAGACAATAAATATCACATTCAAACATTTCGGTGACTCGGTTTAACGGTCCCGAAACCACTTCCCGACTAGGGTCAATTTTGGGCTGTCACAACTCTCCCCACTTAGAAATTTTCGTCCCCGAAAATCTTACCGGTAATAGGTTTGGGTATCGTTCTTTCATCGAGCTCTCGGTTTCCCAGTAGCTTCCTCGATCCCGTGTTTGAGCCATAACATCTTTACTAACGGAACCTTTTTGTTTCGCACCCCTTCACTTCACGAGCTAGGATACGCATCGGCTCTTCTTCATAACTCATATCAGCCTGAATTTCAACCTCCGACGGACTAATTATGTGCGAAGGATCAGATCTATAGCGCCGAAGCATCGAAACATGAAGACGTCGTGAATCTTTTCAAGTTTAGGGGGCAAAATCATCTATATGCAACCGGCCCACTCGTTCGAAAATTCGTACGGCCCAATGAATCTCGGGCTCAACTTGCCTTTACGGCCAAATCTGAGTACCTTCTTCCAAGGTGACACTTTAAGAAACACTTTATCTCCCACCTGATATTCAATGTCTTTTCGTTTCAATCCGCATACGATTTCTGATGATCTGTGGCTGCTTTCAGACTTTCACGGATTACCTTTACTTTCTGTTCGGCATCTTTAATCAAATCAACTCCGAAAATTTTACTTTCACCGAGCTCGTCCAAAACAATGGTGTACGGCATTTATGACCATACAAAGCCTCGTAAGGTGCCATCTTAATACTTGATTGAACTATTGTTGTAAGCGAATTCAATCAAAGGTAAATACCGTTCCATGAACCACTAAACTCGAGGATGCAACATCTCAGCATATCCTCAAGTATCTGAATTATCCGCTCGGATTGACCATCGTTTGTGGATGAAAAGCAGTGCTAAAATGCAGCTTGGTACCCAAGCTTCTTGCAATTTCTTCCAAAATCGTCAGGTGAATCTCGGATCTCTATCCGACACGATAGAAATAGGCACCCGTGTAATCTCACAATCTGAGAACATACAATTGGCTAGTTTATCCAATGAAAAATCCGTACGCACGGGGATAAAGTGAGCCGACTTAGTCAGTCTATCAACAACAACCCAAATCGCATCCTTCTTACTTGCTGACAATGGCAGTCCGGACACAAAGTCCATTGTGACTCGATCCCATTTCCACTCGGTATCGGCTGAAGTAATCCTGAAGGCACTTGATGTTCCGCTTTCACTTGTTGACATATTAAACATCTCGAAACAAGTCGGAGATGTCTTGTTTCATACCATGCCACCAAAACCGACGTTTCAAGTTGTTGTACATTTTCGTACTCCCCGGGTGAATTGACATTCGGCTACAATGGGCTTCGTTCAGAATCATCGAAATGAGTTCCGAATTCCTTGGAACCACAAACGACTTCTAAACCTCAAACAACCGTCATCATCAATCTGAAACTCCGATTCCTTGTTCGGACACACTCAGATCGTTTTGCAACCAATTCATCATCGACTTTCTGAGCTTCACGAATTTGATGAGTCAATAATGGTTTGGCTTTTAATTCAGCTACTAACACATTGTCAGGTAGAACAGACAAATGTACATTCATCGCTCGCAAAGCAAACAGTGATTTCCGGCTTAAGGCGTCCGCAACCACATTAGCCTTTCCCGGGTGGTAATCAATGACAAGCTCGTAATCTTTCAACAACTCAAGCCAACGTCTTTGTCGTAGATTCAAGTCTCGTTGAGTCATCAATATTGAGACTTTTGTGATCCGAAAACACATGGCACTTCTCACCAAACAAATAATGTCGCCATATTTTCAATGCAAAGTTCGAGATCATGGGTCGGATAATTTCTCTCGTGTGGCTTCAATTGTCTCGACGCATAGGCCACAACTCGACCTTTTTGCATCAATACGCAACCCAACCCAAGTAGGGATGCGTCACTATAAATGACAAACTCTTTACCCGATCGGGTTGCACCAAAATTGGAGCTTCAGTCAAATGAGTTTTCAGTTGATCGAAGCTTTTCTGACATTTCTCCGTTCATTCGAACTTAACATCCTTCTGAAGTAGCTTCGTCATTGGTGTGGCTATCATTGAGAAACCTTTGACAAATCGTCGGTAATAACGGCGAGCCTAGAAAGCTCCGGACTTCGGTAACATTTCTCGGAGGCTTCCAGTTAAGTATGGCTGAAATTTTGCTCGGGTCAACTCGAATACCCGATGCGGATACACATGACCCAAGAAGCTAACCTCTCTTAACCAGAACTCACACTTACTGAACTTAGCATATAACTGCTTATCCCGCAAAATTGCAACACTAGCCTCAATGCTCAGCATGTTCGGTCTCATCTCTTGAATAGACCAAGATGTCATCAATAAACACAACTACGAACCGATCCAATACAGCCTGAAGA
Organism: Gossypium hirsutum; assembly: GCF_007990345.1. Classification (NCBI taxonomy): domain Eukaryota; kingdom Viridiplantae; phylum Streptophyta; class Magnoliopsida; order Malvales; family Malvaceae; genus Gossypium; species Gossypium hirsutum. Next base: position 8,459 of record NW_024403416.1, on the reverse strand, counting down.
TCCGATTCATCAAATCCATAAATACCGCAGGGGCATTAGTGAGCCCAAACGGCATCACTAAGAACTCGTAGTGACCGTACCTCGTTCTGAAAGCAGTTTTGGGTACGTCGAATCTCGAATCCGCAACTGATAATAACCCGATCTCAAATCTATCTTTGAAAACACCGATGCTCCTTTAATTGATTGAACAGATCATCATACGCGGTAACGGATACTTATTCTTTATCGTCACTTTATTCAGTTGACGATAGTCAATGCACAACCTCATGGTTCCGTCCTTCTTTTTCACGAACAATACTGGTGCACCCCAAGGTGAGAAACTCGGTCGAGCGAAACCTCTATCCGTCAATTCTTGCAACTGAGCTTTCAACTCTTTTAACTCGGTTAGTGCCATACGATAAGGAGCGATCAAAATTGGCGTAGTTCCAGGTACAAGCTCAATACCAAACTCTACCTCCCGAACAGGTGGCAAACCCGGTAACTCTTCAGGAAGAACATCCGGGTATTCACAACCACCGGCACCGATTCGGGTTTCTTTTCTAACTCCTTGTCATCAAGTACATACGCGAGGTATGCTTCGCACCCTTTCCTTACATATTTCTGGGCCAACATTGCTGATATTACAGCTGGCAACCCCCTTAAGTTCGCAGACTCAACTCGGATTATTTCGTTATTTGCACATCTCAAATCGATAGTCTTGCTTTTGCAATTCACAACCGCATCAAATCGGCCGGTAGACAGGATTCTCGGATTATTAGAGGGCATCTCTTACACACTTTATCAACAAGTACGCATTGACCCAAAGGGTTTGATGCTCGAATTACGAGCTCAGTAGACTCAACAGGTAGAGTCTTACTGGTTGCTAAGGTTTCGCATACATATGAATGAGTAGAACCAGGGTCAATCAATGCAATCACATTAGTATCAAGAGAGTGAAGGTACCAGTGATGACGTCGGGGGAGGATGCCTCCTCTCGTGCGCGAATGGCATATGCTCTAGCAGGAGTACGGTTCTCGGCTCGATCGGCCATATCAGAGGCCCCCTCTGACTACCACCCCTGCCTCCTAAAATTCTCGGTGGTCTACCTCTAGATGTCACTCCACTAGGTCTTGCACCTTGAATCTTATTCTTCTCATCCAGCTCCGTGCAATCTCTAATAAAGTGGTCCTTCGAACCGCATCCGTAACAGCCCTGCTAGTAGACTTGCCCCAACATTCACCTAGGTGTCGTCTTCCACATTGGGGACATTCAGGTTTCTCGTGACGATTATTGCCCACACTAGCTACCGAAGTAGCTCGGGAGCCCATCGATGGTCTTGCCCTGATGGAAATTCCCGCAGTCGCCCTCGACTTATTAATGTCCTCCCTGAACTTCTTTACAGCTGAGAACGGAGCTTTACCCGTCAATCTTTTACGATAATCTCTAGCTTCAAATTCAGCCTTCCTCTTCTCCTTTCCAAGTTCTTCCGCTTTGCAGGCTCGTTCGACTAGTGTTACGAATTATTTTATTTCCAAATACCCATTAGTAGCTTTAAATCTTCATTCAATCCTTCCTCGAATCTTTTGCACATAGCAACCTCATCAGCTACACACTCCCGGGCATACCTACTGAGTCTTACGAATTCATGTTCGTATTCAGATACAGTCATACGGCCTTGCTTGAGTTCCAAGAACTCCTTACGCTTCTGATCAATGAACCGTTGGCTAATAAATTTCTTTCGGAATTCCGTTTGAAAGTAGTCCCAAGTTACTCGCTCGTTCGGGACTATGGAAATCAAGGTCCTCCACCAATAGTAGGCTGAGTCTCGCAACAAAGATACAGCACATTTTAGACATTCGTCGGGTGTGCATGACAATTCATCGAACACCCGAATGGTGTTATCAAGCCAGAACTCGGCCCTTTCGGCATCATCAGTTACTATGGCCTTGAACTCCTCGGCCCCACGCTTCCTAATCAAGTCTACAGGTGGCTTACTCAGCCTCACAGGATCAGCGACTGATGGCATTACAGGCTCTTGGGGTGGATTATTCAAATTTGGGAATTGTTGGACAGCCGGGTTGGTTCGGGCATATTGCGCGACCCACTCATTCATCATGGTAAAGAAGGCTTGTTTAGCCCCCTCACCTTGATTATTCACAGATGACTGAGGTTCAACAGGTGGCGTCCCTTGTGCAGAAGCAGCCGCTACACTCTCAACGTCATCCGCTAGGGTTCTTTCTTCACCGGGGTCCATTTACTAATCAAAACAAAAACATTTCAACCGTCGGAAGTCATCACACATTTAAACATTAACATTCGGCATGTATAGCTAGACTCATACGCGCTATGGTAGTCCTAGAACCGACTAAACCATAGCTCTGATACCAATCAAATGTAACACCCGAACCCGAAACCGACACCGGAGTCGAACACGAGGTGTTAACTGACTTTAACCCCTTATAAATTTATTTTCCAGACACTGCCCAATCTGTGTACTAGTCGTTTTAAAAATCATATCTTGAGTTTCGTAACTCAAAATCAGTTTCGTAATTTTTCCCAGAAACTAGACTCACGTGCCCATCTATGTATTTTTTTGTAGAATTTTGGTCGGGCCAATTAGTACAGTTTATTAGTCAAAGTCTCCCATGTTGCAGGGGTCGACTACATTGACCTTTGCCCATTACGACTTGGATATCTCCCTGCACAGCTCTTCAATACTGATGCGGTTTGTTTCTATGAAACTAGACTCAGAGAGGAATCTGTACATATATGGTACGACCCCTAATTATCTCTGGTTAATTTATAATGAATTTCCAAATTCGGAACAGGGAATCCAGAAACCGTTCTGGCCCTGTCCACAAAAATCTGATTATCTCTTAATATACTGCCCATATGATCTTTTCGTTACTTCCTCATGAAACAGACTCATCGAGCTTCGATTACATAATTTATTCATCAATTAATTCCACTCCTACTATTTTTAGTGATTTTCAATCTCATGACACTGCTGCTGCCAGCATCTGTTACGAAAGTAACTAGGTCCATTTCATGCCTACCCTTGATCCAACTCAATCGAACATTCATGCCATTTTCGCATGGCTTAAAGTTTACATGCCAAAGTTCAAACACAACGTAATAGCTTATACATGCCAAAATGTTCTTCTAAGCCAACTAAGAAGAAAGTACCAAAACTTGCTATCCGGTGTGATGACTTCGATGACGACCTGACCCGCAAAAATAGATGAGTCCAAGCAACCTATAATGGGTGACAAGGAAACACCGAGTGAGTTTATAACTCAGTAAGTCATAAGCAATGCACTACCATCCATCAATAACATTATCACAAGAGGAAACAAAATGGAACGAGACAATTTACTCCATCCATACCGAACCATACCATAGTTCCTCCAACCTATCGATTCAATTTCATATCAATTCATGCATTCACATTCCATATACTCATCAATAGGACATTGAAGCATTTTCATAAATCAATTTATTTTCGTTACAATCAACGACTAAACGGCCTTTCACCCATCCTACGATAAATTTTATGTACGTGACTTCAAGTATATTTGTCACATAGGTTCAAACTTACCGAGCTCAACACCAAGTATAAGCATAGCACCTATTAGCCATGTACTCAAGACACTTACCCGATCCGCTGTCCGCGATCGACTCAATAGTGTCGCACACATAGTGTCCATAATGATTCACGAATGTATATTGAGTCCGCACACTCAGTGCTATATAATCAACTCGCACACTTAGTGCTACGTAATCAAATCGCACACTTAGTACTACATAGTCAAACTCGCACACTTAGTGCCGCATGGTCAATTCGCACACTTAGTGCATCATATTCATTTCGCACACTTAGTGCAACATAGTCAAATCGCACACTTAGTGCTGTACAATTTAATCCCGCGCACTTAGCGCCAAATCTCATGGTCATAAATGGTTATACCCGCACGTTTAGTGCCGAGATCAACAACTCAGTACATCTTACCTCTTTTCTTTTCATTCAACAATTTCATCATCACATACGTACATGCATATATATATATGTATATTTATTCATTCCATTCAGCATCAATACATAAACATTATGACCATTTGAAATAATACCAACTACATGCTTAATGACTTACCTCGTGTTGGGTAAGACGGTTCCAACTCGGCTACTCAGTGATCTTTTCTTTGCCTTTGCTTGATTCTCCTCCTTTAGCTCCTTGAGCTTAATCAATAATTCACTAGTTTAACCATCTTGTTAAACATTCATAATTCAATTACACATGCATATGTATGTCTGTATATTCGGCAACCATCCACACTAATTACCCATTTAGTCGATTACACACATAATTAAAGGTAACATCACGAATGGCATACTTATGTATATATATGTATATATATACTTTGGAATGGGCATCACAATTAGATTTAACACCACCTTCATACTCAATTAGATGGCCGAATGCATGTGTATATGCACAATGTCAACTATAACATCATGTAGATCCACATATACTACATTTCTTATGTTCCACATCTTAATGCCCATTATACATAAACAAATTTAACATCATCTATATATTCACTCATATGGCCGAATATACATACCCCCATATAATATCATTTTCATTCCATTTAACACTTAATTCATCATAAATTTCCCCCTTTGCTCTCTTTTTTTTTCTTCATGGCCGAATGCTCCTTCTACTCCTTTTACCTTCACAAAGCATGAATTTCATCATCCAACTTACAAGCTTACAATCTCATGAAGTTTAACCTCATGGTACCTATCAAACTCTCACTCATTAGCTTCTATCATAAACCTCCAACAACACCCAATAAACATATACTTTGGGGGTCTATGGTAGAACCAAGAAAGGAACTCATAGATATCAAGATGTGAGCAACTACCATTATTCATCTAAGTTTAGCATGAAACACAATCATCACCCTTATTAATCTTTTATAGCCGAAAACCATACTCACCCCCAAAATCGAAATTTCAACATGGTTTACAAAAATCACTTGATAACTCACTCAATATCAACTAAAATTTCAAAAGCTAGTACAAACTTCCTTACCTTAATAGTGACCTAAGATGACCGATTGCTTCACTCCCTTCTTCTTCCTTTCAATTCGGCCAAGAAGAACCAAAGAACACAACTTGTTTTCTTTCTTCCTTAGAACATTCGGCCAAGGGGAAATGAAGAAAGATGGACACTTTTTTTTTTTGTTTTTCCTTCTTACTTTCACGGCAATGGGGAGGGGAAGAAACAATTACACACATCCTTTCCTTTTTCCATTTCTTTATTCCCCATACTTCTTATTATATTTTATCCTACATACCTCACTAGGCCAACATGTTCCCAACATGTTTCCACCCATAGCATGGCCGGCCACTACATATTAGGGAGGGGGAATTTGACATGCAAGTCCCCTTTTTCTTCCACATGCACTAATAGGTCCTCATGCATTGACCTATCACATTTTAAAATTTTCTCATATAAGTCCTATTGACTTAATTCACATGCAATCGACTAAATCGAAGCTTGAAATTTTCACACATTCATAGTTACATATTCTAGACAATAAATATCACATTCAAACATTTCGGTGACTCGGTTTAACGGTCCCGAAACCACTTCCCGACTAGGGTCAATTTTGGGCTGTCACATATGTTTTGTTTATATATATAAATATATAATATATGCATGCTTTGATTGGTTTAATGTATGTGGTTTTTGGAAAATTATATAAATATATATCTTTTAATTTGATTGAAAGATAAAATTAAGGTAAATATTTTGGAACAAATAAATTTAGATTTTGGCTTTTAATTAAGGATGTCTAATATTTTAAATAAATTTGTTGAAACAAAATGCCGCCAAAGTGACCTCTTTTGTGTAGATTAGTTTATTTGAAATATTAAGATGGTTATATGTTTTTGTAATTCATGCGTTTATTGATTGACCCAAAGGTAAGTTAATATTTGACAGAATTACAAGGACATCTGTGGTGATAAATGTGTGACAATTATAAGGTATTTATGTGAGCAATAAGTTAGTCCAAAGATTAATTCATTGCTTGACATAGTTTATTGTCAATGTTTGATTGCAACAAAAAGAGTACCGCTTATTGTTAATATTATTGTCCAAAGAATTGATATTAATGTAGTGTTTGGTATCTTGAGATGAGATTAGCCATTATCTTGAATTTATTGTTTAGTTATGAATATTGATTTAAGCTTGTTTTTTGTTCTCTATTCAACTAATTCATCTTCTACTGCCACAATATCTGCTAATATAAATTCTATACCCATGCTTAATGGAACTAATTTTAAGGAATGGAAAAGGCACTTACTTATAGTGCTTGGCTGTATGGACATAGACTTTGCACTAAGGGAAGAACAACTTGCACCGTTCACTGCGGAAAGCACCTCTGATATTAAGAGGGACTTTGAGAGGTGAGATTGTTCAAATTGCATGAGTCTAATGATCATGAAACACAACATTCCAAAAGCTTTTAGGGGACAGAATCTGAAGAGATTACTCAGGCCGAAGGTTTCCTTGATGAAATTGAGAAACGTTTTGCTAAAAACGATAAGGTTGAGATGACATCATTTTTTACTTCTTTGATGTCTATGAAATATAAGGGTCAAGGAAACGTAAGGGAGTACATTATGGAGATGTTTCTTACTGCTTCAAGACTTAAGGAACTTAAGATCGAGCTTTCTGAGGAATTGCTTGTTCTTATGGTTTTGGTATCGCTTCCTGCACAGGTTAACCAACTTAAAATTAGTTATAACTGTCAAAAGGAGAAATGGACCCTAAATGAGCTCATTTCTCATTGTGTGCAAGAGGAAGAAAGGTTGAAGCGTGATAAGTCTAAAAGTGCTCATTTGGCCAATGCCCCTAAGGAGAAAGGAAAGAAAAGAAAATATCAGAATGAAGCTGCTAAGGGTCCAGCTCAAAAGAAACAACAACAAGCTACAAAGAGTTGTTTCTTTGTAATAAGTCTGGACACGTAAAGAAAGATTGTACCAAATATCATGCTTGGCGTGTAATAAAAGGTATAATTCTTAATTTGGTCTGTTCTGAGATTAATTTAGCTTTAGTACCTAGAAACACTTGGTGGATAGATTCTGGTTCTACTACTCACATAAGTGTTTCTATGCAGGGTTGCCTGGGTTATCGAAAGCCAAGTGATGGTGAAAGACACATCTTTGTGGGCGATGGAAAATCGGTAGAAGTGGAAGCAATTGGGTATTTTAGGTTGTTATTAGGAACTGGTTTTTATTTGGATTTAAAAGAAACTTTTGTTGTGCCGTCATTTAGACAGAATTTAGTTTTTGTTTCTTCGTTGGACAAATTTGGATATTATTGTTTATTCGGAAACAATCAATTTAATTTGTCTTTAAATTCAAATGTTATTGGAACTGGTTATTTAAATACCTATGACAACCTTTATTTGCTAGAAATAGTTACATCCTATAATGAAACCTTGCATGTGAAATCACATGGTATTAAACGCAAATTAAATAAGGAAAATTCAGCATCATTAAGGAATAGGCGCTTGGGTCATATCTCAAAAGTTAGAGTTAAACGCCTTGTGTCTGATGGAATTTTAGAGTCCCTTGACTTCACAGACTTTGATGTCTGTGTCGATTGCATTAAGGGAAAACAGACCAAACCAAGAGATTAGGTGCAAACAGATCTTTAGGCGTCTTAAAAAGATATTTGTGGGTCATTCCCTATGGCATCCTAGAATGGTCAACAATATTTCATAACATTCATAGACGATTACTCACGTTATGGATACCTATATCTCATTCATGAGAAATCTCAGTCTTTGGATGTGTTCAAAACTTATAAAGCTGAAGTTGAGAATCAACTCAATAAAAGGATTAAAAAGCGTCAGATCTGATCGTGGTGGTGAGTACTATGGTAGATATGATGGCTCAGGTGAACAATGTCCAAGACCATTTGCGAAATTCCTAGAGGAATGCGGTATTGCCCCACAATACACCATGGCAGGATCACCTAGTATGAATGGTGTAGCTGAAAGACTAAATAAAACTCTTAAAGATATGGTAAGGAGCATGATTGCTCATTCTACCTGTAACACCCCGAACCCGAGGCCGTCGCCGGAGTCGAACACGAGGTGTTAACAGACTTCAAACCACTTAAAAAAAAATTTCCCAGACAAGCTGCCAATCTGCGTACTAGTCGCTTTAAAAATCATATCTTGAGTTCTGAAACTTGAAATCCAGTTCCGTAAATTTTCCCTGAAACTAGACTCATATGCCCATCCACATATTTTTTTCTAGAATTTTTGGTTGGGCCAATTAGTACAGTTTATTAGTCAAAGTCTCCCATGTTACAGGCATCGACTACACTGACCTTTGCGCATTACGACTTGGATATCTCCCTGTACAGGGCTTCATTACTGATTTCGTTTGTTTCTAT
>NW_024403415.1:0-13839 GCF_007990345.1 Gossypium hirsutum | reverse complement strand
GATTTTCTCAAGCTCTTCCCCTTCCTTTCTTTCCTCTTTGGCCAAAGGTTCAAGAATGAACACATTTTTTTTTGTTTTCTTTCCTCAACTCACGGCAACAAGGGGGGGTATGGATGAGACCATTTTTTTTCATCACCCTTCCTTTTCATTGTTTAATTACCATGCTCTTTATTTTATTTTTCTTAGCATACATCACTAGCATAACATGTTGGTGACATGTTTCCACCCATAGCATGGCCAGCCACTATGCTTTAATTTGGCTAATTTGACATGCAAGGACAAACACTTTCCCACATATATTAATGGGCCACTTGAACACTTGCCTAGCATATTTCTAAATTGTCTCACATAAGTCCCACTAATAAATTCCACATACATGACCAAATTAAAGTATGGAACTTCACACAAGCATTTACGCACATCATAAACACAGATATAATCTTTATTTTATAAGACTCGGTTTTGTGTCCAACCTTCCGACTAGGTCAATTTTGGGCTGTCACAACTCTCCCCCACTTAAAAATTTTCGTCCCGAAATCTTACGGTAAATAGGTTGGATATCGTTCTTTCATCGAGCTCTCGGTTTCCCAAGTAGCTTCTCGATCCCGTTTTGAGCCATAACACCTTTATACTCTTTTGTTTCGTAACTCCTTCACTTCCGAGCTAGGATACGCATCGGTTCTTCTTCATAACTCATATCGGCTTGAATTCACCTCTGATGGGCTAATTATGTGCGATGGATCAGATCTATAGCGTCGAAGCATCGAACATGAAAGACGTCATGGATCTTTTCAAGCTCAGGGGCAAAATCATCTATACGCAACTGGCCCCACTCGTTCGGAGATTTCGTACGGCCCAATGAATCTCGGGCTCAACTTGCCCTTACGGCCAAACCTAAGTACCTTTTCCAAGGCGAAACTTTAAGAAACACTTTATCTCCCACCTGATATTCAATGTCTTTTCGTTTCAAATCCGCATACGATTTCTGACGATCTGTGGCTGCTTTCAGACTTTCACGGATTACCTTTACTTTCTGTTCGGCATCTTTAATCAAATCAACTCCGAAAATTTTACTTTCACCGAGCTCGGTCCAAAACAATGGTGTACGGCATTTACGACCGTACAAAGCCTCGTAAGGTGCCATCTTAATACTGATTGAAAACTATTGTTGTAAGCGAATTCAATCAAAGGTACATACCGTTCCCATGAACCACTAAACTCAAGGATGCAGCATCTCAGCATATCCTCGAGTATCTGAATTATCCGCTCGGATTGACCATCGGTTTGGGGATGAAAAGCGGTGCTAAAATGCAGCTTGGTACCCAAGCTTCTTGCAATTTCTTCCAAAATCGCGAGGTGAATCTCGGATCTCTATCCGACACGATAGAATAGGTACTCCATGTAATCTCACAATCTGAGAAACATACAATTCGGCTAGTTTATCCAATGAAAAATCCGTACGCACGGGGATAAAGTGAGCCGACTTAGTCAGCCTATCAACAACAACCCAAATCGCATCCTTCTTACTTGCGGACAATGGCAGTCCGGGACACAAAGTCCATTGTGACTCGGTCCCATTTCCACTCGGGTATCATGATCGGCTTGAAGTAACCCTGAAGGCACTTGATGTTCCGCTTTCACTTGTTGACATATTAAACATCTCGAAACAAAGTCGGAGATGTCTCGTTTCATACCATGCCACCAAAACGACGTTTCAAGTCGTTGTACATTTTTCGTGCTCCCGGGTGAATTGACATTCGGCTACAATGGGCTTCGTTCAGAATCATCGGAATGAGTTCGAATTCCTTGGAACACACAAACGACTTCTAACCTCAAACAACCATCATCATCAATCTGAAACTCCGATTCCTTGTTCGGAACACACTAGCTCGTTTTGCAACCAATCATCATCGCTTCCTGAGCTTCAAGAATTTGATGAGTCAATAATGGTTTGGCTTTTAATTCAGCTACTAACACATTGTCAGGTAGAACAGACAAGTGTACATTCATCGCTCGCAAAGCAAACAGTGATTTCCGGCTTAAGGCGTCCGCAACCACATTAGCCTTTCCCGGGTGGTAATCAATGACAAGCTCGTAATCTTTCAACACTCAAGCCAACGTCTTTGTCGCAGATTCAAGTCTCGTTGAGTCATCAAATATTTGAGACTTTTGTGATCCGAAAACACATGGCACTTCTCACCAAACAAATAATGTCGCCATATTTTCATGCAAACACAATGGCGGCTAGTTCGAGATCATGGGTCGGATAATTTCTCTCGTGTGGCTTCAATTGTCTTGACGCATAGGCCACAACTCGACCTTCTTGCATCAATACGCAACCCAACCCAAGTAGGGATGCGTCACTATAATGACAAACTCTTTACCCGATTCGGGTTGCACCAAAATTGGAGCTCAGTCAAATGAGTTTTCAGTTGATCGAAGCTTTTCTGACATTTCTCCGTCCATTCGAACTTAACATCCTTTTGAAGTAGCTTCGTCATTGGTGTGGCTATCATCGAGAAACCTTTGACAAATCGTCGGTAATAACCGGCGAGCCCTAGAAAGCTCCGGACTTCGGTAACATTTCTCGGAGGCTTCCAGTTAAGTATGGCTGAAATTTTCTCGGGTCAACTCGAATACCCGATGCGATACCACATGACCCAAGAAGCTAACCTCTCTTAACCAGAACTCACACTTACTGAACTTAGCATATAACTGCTTATCCCGCAAAATTTGCAACACTTGCCTCAGATGCTCAGCATGTTCGGTCTCATCTCTTGAATAGACCAAGATGTCATCAATAAACACAACTACGAACCGATCCAAATACGGCCTGAAGATCCGATTCATCAAATCCATAAACACCGCAGGGGCATTAGTGAGCCCGAACGGCATCACTAAGAACTCGTAGTGACCGTACCTCGTTCTGAAAGCAGTTTTGGGTACGTCCGAATCTCGAATCCGCAACTGATAATAACCCGATCTCAAATCTATCTTTGAAAACACCGATGCTCCCTTTAATTGATCGAACAGATCATCAATACGCGGTAACGGATACTTATTCTTTATCGTCACTTTATTCAGTTGACGATAGTCAATGCACAACCTCATGGTTCCGTCCTTCTTTTTCACGAACAATACTGGTGCACCCCAAGGTGAGAAACTCGGTCGAGCGAAACCTCTATCCGTCAATTCTTGCAACTGAGCTTTCAACTCTTTTAACTCGGTTAGTGCCATACGATACGGAGCGATCGAAATTGGCGTAGTTCCAGGTACAAGCTCAATACCAAACTCTACCTCCCGAACAGGTGGCAAACCCGGTAACTCTTCAGGAAAAACATCCGGGTATTCACAAACCACCGGCACCGATTCGGGTTTCTTTTCTAACTCCTTGTCATCAAGTACATACGCGAGGTATGCTTCGCACCCTTTCCTTACATATTTCTGGGCCAACATTGCTGATATTACAGCTGGCAACCCCCTTAAGTCCGCAGACTCAACTCGGATTATTTCGTTATTTGCGCACCTCAAATCGATAGTCTTGCTTTTGCAATTCACAACCGCATCATGCGCGGTTAACCAATCCAAACCAAGAATAACATCAAACTCGTCGAAAGCAAAAGCATCAAATCGGCCGGAAAACAGGATTCTCGGATTATTAGAGGGCATCTCTTACACACTTTATCAACAAGTACGCATTGACCCAAAGGGTTGATACTCGAATTACGAGCTCAGTAGACTCAACAGGTAGAGTCTTACTGGTTGCTAAGGTTTCGCTACATATGAATGAGTAGAACCAGGGTCAATCAATGCAATCACATTAGTATCAAAGAGAGTGAAGGTACCAGTGATGACGTCGGGGGAGGATGCCTCCTCTCGTGCGCGAATGGCATATGCTCTAGCAGGAGTACGGTTCTCGGCTCGATCGGCCGTATCAGAGGCCCCCCTCTGACTACCACCCCTGCCTCCTAAAATTCTCGGTGGTCTACCTCTAGATGTCACTCCACTAGGTCTTGCACCTTGAATCTTATTCTTCTCATCCAGCTCCGTGCAATCTCTAATGAAGTGGTCCTTCGAACCGCATCCGTAACAGGCCCTGCTAGTAGACTTGCCCCAACATTCACCTAGGTGTCGTCTTCCACATTGGGGACATTCAGGTTTCTCGTGACGATTATTGCCCACACTAGCTACCGAAGTAGCTCGGGAGCCCATCGATGGTCTTGCCCTGATGGAAATTCCCGCAGTCGCCCTCGACTTATTAATGTCCTCCCTGAACTTCTTTACAGCTGAGAACGGAGCTTTACCCGTCGATCTTTTACGATAATCTCTAGCTTCAAATTCAGCCTTCCTCTTCTCCTTTCCAAGTTCTTCCGCCTTGCAGGCTCGTTCGACTAGTGTTACGAATTCTTTTATTTCCAAAATACCCATTAGTAGCTTTAAATCTTCATTCAATCCTTCCTCGAATCTTTTGCACATAGCAACCTCATCAGCTACACACTCCCGGGCATACCTACTGAGTCTTACGAATTCATGTTCGTATTCAGATACAGTCATACGGCCTTGCTTGAGTTCCAAGAACTCCTTACGCTTCTGATCAATGAACCGTTGGCTAATAAATTTCTTTCGGAATTCCGTTTGAAAGAAGTCCCAAGTTACTCGCTCGTTCGGGACTATGGAAATCAAGGTCCTCCACCAATAGTAGGCTGAGTCTCGCAACAAAGATACAGCACATTTTAGACATTCGTCAGGTGTGCATGACAATTCATCGAACACCCGAATGGTGTTATCAAGCCAGAACTCGGCCCTTTCGCATCATCAGTTACTATGGCCTTGAACTCCTCGGCCCCACGCTTCCTAATCAAGTCTACAGGTGGCTTACTCAGCCTCACAGGATCAGGACTGATGGCATTACAGGCTCTTGGGGTGGATTATTCAAATTTGGGAATTGTTGGACAGCCGGGTTGGTTCGGGCATATTGCGCGACCCACTCATTCATCATGGTAAAGAAGGCTTGTTTAGCCCCCTCACCTTGATTATTCGCAGATGACTGAGGTTCAACAGGCGGCGTCCCTTGTGCAGGAGCAGCCGCTACGCTCTCAACGTCATCCGCTAGGGTTCTTTCTACACCGGGATCCATTTACTAATCAAAACAAAAACATTTCAACCGTCAGAAGTCATCACCCTTTTAAACATTAACATTAAGGCATGTATAGCTAGACTCATACGTGCTATGGTAGTCCTAGAACCGACTAAACCATAGCTCTGATACCAATCAAATGTAACACCCCGAACCCGAAACCGACACCGGAGTCGAACACGAGGTGTTAACTGACTTTAACCCCTTATAAAATTTATTTTCCAGACACTGCCCAATCTGTGTACTAGTCGTTTTAAAAATCATATCTTGAGTTTCGTAACTCGAAAATCAGTTTCGTAATTTTTCCCAGAAACTAGACTCATGTGCCCATCTATGTATTTTTTTCTAGAATTTTTGGTCGGGCCAATTAGTACAGTTTATTAGTCAAAGTCTCCCATGTTGCAGGGGTCGACTACACTGACCTTTGCCCATTACGACTTGGATATCTCCCTGCACGGGGCTTCAATACTGATGCCGTTTGTTTCTATGAAAACTAGACTCAGAGAGGAATCTATACATATATGGTACGACCCCTAATTATCTCTGGTTAATTTATAATGAATTTCCAAAGTCGGAGCAGGGAATCCAGAAACCGTTCTGGCCCTGTCCCACAAAAATCTGATTATCTCTTAATATACTGCCCATATGATCTTTTCGTTACTTCCTCATGAAAACAGACTCATCGAGCTTCGATTACATAATTTATTCATCAATTAATTCCACTCCTACTATTTTTAGTGATTTTTCAATCTCATGACACTGCTGCTGCCAGCATCTGTTACGAAAGTAACTAGGTCCATTTCATGCCTACCCTTGATCCAACTCAATCGAACATTCGTGCCATTTTCGCATGGCTTAAAGTTTACATGCCAAAGTTCAAACACAACGTAATAGCTTATACATGCCAAAATGTTCTTCTAAGCCAACTAAGAAGAAAGTACCAAAACTTGCTATCCCGGTGTGATGACTTCGATGACGGCCCGATCACGCAAAAAGAGATGTGTCCAAGAAACCTAGAATAGGTGACAAGGAAACACCGAGTGAGTTTATAACTCAGTAAGTCATAAGCTATGCACTACCATCCATCAATAACATTATCACAAGAGAAAACAAAATGGAATGAGGCTAATTACTCCATCCATTCCGAACCATACCATAGTTCCTCCAACCTATCGATTCAATTTCATATCAATTCATGCATTCACATTCCATATACTCATCAATAGGACATTGAAGCATTTTCATAAATCAATTTATTTTCGTTACAATCAAACGACTAAACGGCCTTTCACCCATCCTACGATAAATTTTATGTACGTGACTTCAAGTATAGTTGTCACATAGGTTCAAACTTACCGAGCTCAACACCAAGTATAAGCATAGCACCTATTAGCCATGTACTCAAGACACTTACCCGATCCGCTGTCCGCGATCGACTCAATAGTGTCGCACACATAGTGTCCATAATGATTCACGAATGCATATTGAGTCCGCACACTCAGTGCTATATATCAACTCGCACACTTAGTGCTACGTAATCAAATCGCACACTTAGTGCTACATAGTCAAACTCGCACACTTAGTGCCGCATGGTCAATTCGCACACTTAGTGCATCATATTCATTTCGCACACTTAGTGCAACATAGTCAAATCGCACACTTAGTGCTGTACAATTTAATCCCGCGCACTTAGCGCCAATCTCATGGTCATAAATGGTTATACCCGCACGTTTAGTGCCGAGATCAACAACTCAGTACATCTTACCTCTTTTCTTTTCATTCAACAATTTCATCATCACATACGTACATGCATATATATATATGTATATTTATTCATTCCATTCAGCATCAATACATAAACATTATGACCATTTGAAATAATACCAACTACATGCTTAATGACTTACCTTGTGTTGGGTAAGACGGTTCCAACTCGACTACTCAGTGATCTTTTCTTTGCCTTTATCGGATCTAGTTCCCTTTTGCTCTTGAGCTTAAGTTCAACAAAATTTAAAATAGTCATTAATCGACTATTCAAGTATTACTTTCAGAATAATATATATATTGATTTGACCTTCACACACATAGATTATAGTAAGCTTTATAATAGTCAATAAATAACTCATTGGCAAATTTTCATTAATGTTTACAACAAAATCACATATTCACTACGAGCTGTTTTCCTGAGCAGTAGTCGCTAAATTGTTTATAACTGGAGCTACAAAACTCCAAATCACTAGCCGTTAATTTTCCCTGAATATAGACTCGTATATCTTCCATCCATAAATTTTCAGAATTTTTGGCTTGGCCAATCAATACCAGATTTTTCTTAAAGTTTCCCCTGTTTCACTGTTTGACTATTCTGACCACTCTTCACTACGAATCAAATTTCTCATTTTACAGAATTCAAAATGTGTTGTATTTGATCTCATTTGAAACTAGACTCATTAAGGAGTCTAAGCATATAAATTTTATCTTATAATCATTTTTGTACAATTTATAATGATTTCCTAAAAACAGAACAGGGAATCTAGTAGTCATTTTGACTCAGCCCCACAATACTTCAAATATCTCAAGATCGGTAACTCTTTTGTTTTTATAGTTTCTTTTGTAAGAAAATAGACTCTTCAAGCTTTAATGGCATAATTCACTCAGCTTCTAATTCAACTCCTACAAATTATGGCGATTTTCCAAAATCACCTTACTGCTGCTGTCCCCAAACAGATTATTACCAAATCAAATACTAACATTAGCATTTCACCTTAATAGCTAGCTTACCAAGCCTTAATTTAACATATTAATCTTTAACATATCTTTCACTTTTCATCAACAACTATCAAAAAGCTCAAGCACTCATCAATGGCAAAACACAAAATCATCATCAATCCACAAAATTGAACCATGGGTTTTTAGAACTCAAGTCAACTACTAAAACATGCATGCATCTCAAGAACAACATCAAACATACCTTAGTCTAGCAAACCACCATAGCCGATTTTCTCAAGCTCTTCCCCTTCCTTTCTTTCCTCTATTCGGCCAAAGGTGTTCAAGAATGAACACATTTTTTTTTGTTTTCTTTCCTCAACTCACGGCAACAAGGGGGGTATGGATGAGACCATTTTTTTTTCATCACCCTTCCTTTTCATTGTTTAATTACCATGCTCTTTATTTTATTTTTCTTAGCATACATCACTAGCATAACATGTTGGTGACATGTTTCCACCCATAGCATGGCCAGCCACTATGCTTTAATTTGGCTAATTTGACATGCAAGGACAAACACTTTCCCACATATATTAATGGGCCACTTGAACACTTGCCTAGCATATTTCTAAATTGTCTCACATAAGTCCCTACTAATAAATTCCACATACACTGACCAAATTAAAGTATGGAACTATCACACAAGCATTTACGCACATCATAAACACATAATATAATCTTTAATTATTTATAAGACTCGGTTTTGTGGTCCCGAAACCACTTCCCGACTAGGGTCAATTTTGGCTTCACATATTCCCCTATGGCTTCAATTTTCTCGTTTCGGTCTTTTTTTATTCTTTTTTTTTCTTGATTTTAGCTTTATGTTTTTTAATTAATAATCTTTGTTTATATGACTTGGCTGATTTAGTGTTCTAAATCATCTTCAGGCAATTGATACTTGGCCCTCTGTGGTATCGAAATAAGTTAAATAGATTTTAAATTGCTATAGTTCTAGTAGTTGTTCTACAACTTGGAATAGTTGTAACAGAACAACTGCCCCTTGCTCCTACAAACTTGTGTTTTAAGCACTGAAATGACCCTGAATGATACCTAAACATCTCATATTGTAATGAGACTTATATGTCTAAAATCACTTTTTAAGAATTCAAAAAATGTTTTTTTTGAAGTGTGAAAACTAAGGGCGGATTTTGAATTTTGATTTAACATTATCTTACTTTATCAATTTGAAAAGTTGTATTTTGAACCATGTAAGCATTTTAAAGATTTTTTATGTATTGAGTGGTTCAAACACCTAGGAATGATTCAAATGATTTTTAAAGTACATTTAAGCTTATTAATGTTGAGAGTTGTTTTAGTATTTTTATAATTTTTTGAATGGTGTTTATAAAAAAATTATACAATTGTGAAAGTATTTTGGTAGCATCTCCTATCCGTCCAGCTTCCGGATGGTATGGGGTGTTAGAAACTAGGTTGTAAGGTATGTAGGTGAGAAGTGATTTTGCCTTGTTGGAATGGTGCAAATTTCAGTGGTCGTAAGAATTACCTTTTGGTGAAATAATATTCGCAAAAAATCAGGTGGTAAAACCAAAGTCATGGTGTTGTGACGAAGGTTGTCTGGTGAAAGAAAAACATATGCATAACAAATACATATAAACTCCCCTTTAAATTTTTTCCTTTCTATTTCTAGTCTCTCTTAATTCTCATTTACATAACAAAATAATCTTATGTATTTATGTAATGTCAATTGTAGTAAGTTGATTCAATATGATGTTACTAGTAATAGGGCATTGTAATTTGTATAGAAATATTCGAGAAGTGAGAGACGATATGAGTTTTTTTCACCCTAAATTTCAAGATCAAAATCTCAATTTTTTCTTTTTTTGGTAGGTAGGAACGACATCTTTTATCCAAATATGATAAGATAGGTGGGGTTGGTAAGTTTGGATGGGGAATTCATTGAGCTATAGTGTTGTGTTGCCCAAGGGAGGCGGTAGGTCAGTGAGTTGTAGATGGATAAAGGGGGTGGAAATAGGGAGTTGGTACAGTAGGTTTTTTACAGTGGATGACGCAGAGCAAATCCTTTCTATCACATTGACTAACCTGAGGCCATCTGATACATTGGTTTGTGGCTACTCCCCAAATGGTTTTATTCTACGAGGTTGTGATATAATTGGTTATTACTTTTAGGGTGTGTAACAATCTGATTTTTTAGTGTTGTAAAAAATAGTGGTTTTTGAGATCGCAATTTAGATGAGTGAGTCCTTAAATTTTATTATTTAATATTACGAGTTAAATATGGTGTTATTGTGAATGTCAATTTTATATATTTTATTAGTTGGTCAGTTTATCAGGTACAAGTGGTTCGTACCGAAAGTCCAGTGATTTTGGGAAAAAGGAGGTTTTGGGACCTCATTTTCATAAAATGAGCCTATAAATTAATATTATTGAATACTTACGAAGTTATTATATTGGTTAATTGAAGTTTGGTTCGATAATTTTATGCTTGATTGTTAATTAAGGTAAAAAGGTCTAAATCGTAAAAGTAGAAAAAGTATAATTGTAAGAAGAAGCTTTAATTAGAAACAAAAAGCAAAGGATTAAAAAAGGAAAGTTTGCCTTTTAGTATAGTGGACGGTAAGAAAGAAAGAACTGGTTAGTTAAAATTAAATAAAATAAAAACATTATATTATTATGTTAAAAATAATTAAAAAGAAATAAAGCTATCCCTTATCACTATTCATTATCTTTTTGACGAAAATTAGAAAAGAAAATAGAGTTGAAACGTTTAAGTTTTTAGTCAACTTGGAATCTTTGCGATGGTGAGCTTTTCTCACATGTTTTTAATGATTTTTTATGTTTTTGAAATCTTTGCAGCTTAATCTAGCAACATGAACCCCCGTTTTAAAAACTGTTATAGATTTTAAATGTTACTATTAAGGATATTGAAGCTTTTTGTTTGTTAAAATCATAGTTTGAAAACTTAGGAATGGAAAAGAGATTAAATTGTGAAACTAATTGTTAGTTTTGAGTTTAGGGACTAAAGATCAAAGTTTACATGTTTTAGTTGTTGATGTTGGATATAATAATGGTGTCTAATGAATGGCACCATTGTATGTTATTTTTTAGGATATTGGTATGGTATGTCATGTTGTGTTGTTCATAATCTCAATTGTGACATGCTTTAAATGTTATTGAATTAGTCCGTGTATGTTTTAAGTATGGTAATGCATATGTTTAGGTAAGGCAATTTAATTGTGATTGAGGTGCCTATAAGGCATATTTGGTTGAATGGATTTTGGGATCATTTAATATTGGTTATATTTAAGCATGTTTTTGGTATGTTTTAGTGCCTTGACCATAATGTGTAAATGGCTTGTAGGTACTTGTGGGAGTGGCTGAAAGAAATGGCTTGATTTTTGGCAATTTTCTTGTCCACACGGCCAAAGAAACAAGCGTGTGTCTCAGTGGTGTATGACACATGGCCATGCGACACAACCCCGTGTGTCCCCTGGTAGTTTTTAAGACATTCAAGTCAGGCAGTTACATGGCCTAGCACACCAGCTTGGCACACAGGCGTGTAAGGCCATTTCGAAAGTTACACAGTTGTACACGGGTGTGTGGCTTTTTCCATGTGACCCAAGTTAGAGAGTTACACGGGCCACGGACACAGCTGGGACACAACCGTGTGTCCCTATTTGAATGTCACACAGGCTTGAGACATGGGTGTGTGTCTTAGCCATGTGAGTCACACGGCCTGGCCGCACGACTGTGTGACCTCTTGTAAGCTTGAATTTTTCTAAATTTTTTCCTTAATGTTTCTAGTTTTTTCGATTTAATTCTGAATCATTTCTAAAATGTTTCTAAAGGCCTCGAGGTCTCGAACAAGGGACACTATGCATGTATTTGAAGGAATTATGATATGATTTAATGTAATTCTTGAAAATGAATGATTTTAAGTTATGCTTTCATGGTAATGCTCTGTAACCCTGTTTTAGGCGACGAATATGGGTTAAGGGTGTTACATAAGAGGGTTGAAAAATTGATAAATTGAATCAAATATTTGTATAGATTAGGAATTGGACCAAATTCAGAAGTAATCGTGGAAAAAGGCGAAAAATAGTTGAAATTAGTCCTTAGAGAATTGACCTGTAAACTCCTGCTCGGCGTAGTGTAAGGCAATTTGAGTACTGCTTATAGAGATAGACTTATAGAAATAAATTCTAAAGCAAATAAAATGTTAAGAAACTCGTTGAGTGGCTTGAGGAATATGAGTAACGCCCACGGGTGAAGTCCGTGTTAAGGCGAGCCTAGTGGTTGGCGAAAACTCTTTTAAAGAGTGTATGCTACCCTATGTTGAGTAGAACGTTGGATAGACTTGATATCTCTTAGTATTATTAGCCTTAATTACTTTGCCTTGAGCTAGATACTTGGCTTGGAGGAGGTTAGATAGAATTGACAATATATATGATATTGAGAGGACAAGCATTTAAGAAGAATAAGAGAAAGTTTATTAGTCACGGTTGTCGAAAGGAGGGGGAGATGAACTTGCCCACTAAGTTTCCTCTCATGCATGCCTGTACAAAGCCAGTAATTGGCTTATTGACCAGCAAGCTTTGTGCTTTATTTGGCAAACTTTATATCTTCTCTCCAAATTCTCTCTGCAACACCCGAGAAAGCCTTAGAACTAAGGGCTAGCTTGGAGGTTTTGGGTTCGCTGTATTCAACAAACTCCCATCGATGTTGATTCCTAGTAAATATTGACAAACCGTTAAACCATTATAATGGTTATTTATGAGACCTTAAGGTTTCACACTCTAGGATTAGTTTAGAAGAAAGTGGGGATGATTTTCCAAACTCTGGGTTTCCTGGTCTAGTGTTCTTGAAAACTTACTTTGCTTTTTTAGAAGGACGTAATCAGATAAGTTAATTATATATTGCATAGCTCAAGAAACTTCCTGAAAGCTCTTGAGACAAAGGTAAGAGATCTGCAGTCTAAGCCTTGCTGTATTTTCTGGTAAGTTCCTTTATACCCCATATGTGTGTGTCATGCTTCTGTTCATGTCTGGTTCAAGGTAAGTTCATCTGTCTGGTGAAAAGTCTAGTCTTGCATGTCTGTGGAAGTGATGAAGAACCTTACTTTATGTTGATTCATTACCTCTGTCACCCTGAAAGGGAACCATATAGTTTAATGAAGAAAAGAATTCATGGCACTACCTTGATAAATGCGAGCTTTGAGGTTTGGCGAACTCTTCGATAAAGTATACATTGCCCCAACAGATAGATGAAAAAAGTGAGTCCTATGGTTAAACCCCTAGTCTTATAAGAGCGATAAATATGTTGTTATCTAATTCTTTGATTTAACTATTTATTTGACCTAATGGACTAGTTAGGATTGGACAAGTTTAGAAAATGAAAGGATATCCATTTAATATGAGAGAGAAAACTATTAGTCACAGGCACCGAAGAAAGTTAGTGGAGGGAAATAAGCTTGACTATTAAGTTTTCCTTTCGTGTGCACTCATATAAAGCCAACCTTAGCTTCCTAAACATGTTCTATACTTTCTCTGGTAATTCACACTTCCTTTCAGCAATTCTCTTTGTGTTTTCGGGAAAGCGTTAGTGCTAAGGCCTGTTTGAATGATTAAAGTTCGTTGTAATTAGCTAACTTCACCGTCATGAAACCTGGTAAATAACGATGTAACTCTAGTGTTTTCATAATTATTTATGGGACCCTAGGGTTTCATGCTTTAGGGACAGACTAAAGATTAAGGGAAGGAAACTTCCAGATTCTGGGTTTCTTAATTAAATTTTCTTTAAATCTTGTTTAGTTTTTCTGAAAACATGATAAGTTAACTATTTATGTTGAACTCAAGAACTCCCTAAAGCTCTAGAGACAAGGGCAAGGGACCTGCTGTTTAGTCCCTGCTGCATCTTCTAGTGAGTTCCTTCTTACCCATGTGTGTGTTATACATGTCAGG
>NW_024403414.1:0-13843 GCF_007990345.1 Gossypium hirsutum | reverse complement strand
TGTGTCTAATCAGTTTTGGTAATAGGCGTTTTACCTAATTACCTATTAATTGACGACAAAATTAGTAAACATAGGTTTAAAGAAATTAACGAAAAAAGGAAATGGGGGATTTAGAGCACAAATGTTCCAAAAAGAAAGATCCAATCCACTTTGTTTTTGGTGATTTTTTTTATGGTTTTTATTGATGTTTCATGCTAAATTAGTCATATATGCCAAAAAAAAATATCAATTGACTAAATAGGTCGATTTTTTGAAAATTTAGAAAAATAGATCGTTTTTAGAGAGATTATGTGTGTTGACACCATTTTTTTTGGATAAAAACGGGGTCGACTTGGGTTTTGAAAAAAATGAAACAGGAGTCGCCACCAATCCTTTTTATAAGGTGTGATTGGATCACCTCGAAAAGCGGTTGTTTTTAATAAACGGTTTGATTTTATTAAAACAACAAGTTTGGTCCGCGAAATTCAGAAAACGGGTTCGGGAGTCGGTTACGCACGAGGAAGGATTAGCACCCTCGATACGCCCAAAATTGGTACCTTAGTTGATTACTTAATGTCTTAATGTCGAAAATTGAAAACTTAGAAGAATTAAAAAAATACGATCCTTGTATTAAAACGTTGAAAATTTTCAGGAAAATGGGCATATTTCACATTATTCGAGAAAGAGAATCATATCCAGTAAGTTAGAATACAATGTCTCAAATTCCCAATACGTGAATGAATGCCAGAATTTTACTTATTTAAAAGATATTTTATTATCTCGGGTTTAGGAAAGGGATCATGCCCAGTAAGTTAGGACACGATCTTTTCTTAATTCCCGAGATCGTTTCAAAACTTGAGTTTGAAAAGATTAGTGTGTTTAGATTTATTGTGGAAATCGAAACCCAGTAAGTTAGGGTACGATCCTCCTCGAATCTAAACACAAAATATCATTTTTTTAAACAAATTTTATTATCGAGTGAAATAAAAACATGAAGTCGTAGTAAAAAATGTGAAAGCAAATTACATTGTTATACATGACAAAATCATAATGAATACAAAAGTGTAAAAATGATACGAGCAATAGCAACAATATAAAATAAATAAAAGTCAAACCTACAATCATATAAAATAACAATGTATATAAACAAATAAATTAAACATTCGTTCAAAACAATAATGAAAGTGAAATAAATAAATAGTGAATACAATTAAAATGTAAAGGGATTTATATATTTATATGTATAGACAAAAAATAAAATATGTGTATATTCATAAATTACAATATATATATAAAGTATATTTTAAAAAAGAAAAAAAAATGCATATATATAAAAATATGTACATATATATATAGGTGTATAAAATTATGGAATATGAAAATAATGAAGTGCATATATAAAGTAGACACATGAAAATATGTATGTACAAATGAAAGTTTAAAAATAATGAAAATATACATACGTATACAAATAAATACGTTAATTTATATATATATGTTTAAAATATATTGAAAATATGTATGTATATGTCTATGCAAATTAAGATATACAAAAATACATAAATACATACATATAAATATATATACTTATAAAAATAAAATATGTATATGTATATAGATATATATAAAAAGAAATATGAGTATACGTATATATATTAAACCAATTATATGTAAAATATGTACATGTATATATACAAGCCCTTATATGATAATAATAAGACATATATATTTAAAGATACATAAGTAAATATGAATGGAGATATAAAAGAAACAACAATAATACCAATACTAATAATAGTAAAGATGATAATAATAATAATAATAATAATAATAATAATAATAATAATAATAGCAAAGTACTAAAAAGAGGACTAAATCGAAGTAAAATAAAAATACTGGGTAAATTCGAAATAAAAAAGGACTAAAAAGACTAAATTGCAACACGCACGGAAAGGAGAGGGACCAAAATGGAAAATAGACCAAAATCTCAAAACGCGGCGCTTCAGGGGACTAAAATGAAACAGAAATAAAAATTTGTGGTCAAATTAAAACAAAGAAATAGCGAAATAGGACCAAATTGAAACACGCCACAAGTCAGAGGGACTGCGCGCGTAAATAGCCCAAAATTAAAAACACGCGGATCCTTCGGGTCGGAGCGGGTCGGGTCGCGGGTCCAAAGCAAAACGATGTCGTTTTGGGCGTTATGGAGCTGGGCCAAAACGGCGTCGTTTCACACGCCTATATATTCAAAAAAATTTCAAAAATTTCATTCTTCTCCCCTTTTCAAAAAAAAAACCCGAAATGCTCTCTCTCCCTCCCCTTTTCTCTCTGAGCGCCGGCCAAGGGTCCGGCCGAGAGCCACCGCACCGGTCGCCGCCTCCGCCTCCGGCGCCGGCGCCGCCGTGTACGGCGGCGGGGAGATCAAAAATCTCCCCTTTTCTCTCCGATGACTCTCCTCGGCCTCCTGAGCGCTCCGGCACCACCGGCGAAGGTAAAAGTCTTTCCTTTTTATTCTTTTTTTTTGTTTTTCGTATATTTTTAAAATAAAAACAAAAATAAATAGAGTAAAAAGAAGTGAAAGTTAAAAGAGACCTTTAGATCCAAATCGGTAACCACCTTCTTTTGTTTCTATTTCTTCTCCTTCAAAATCCTTTTTTTTCTTTTTTTACATTGGTTGTTATGGCTTTATAGCCATATTTACAATATTTGATCTATTATTTGTCATTTCTTTCTCTGATTTTGCAGGCAAGTGGGTGGAGTTGGTAATGGCAGAGACGTGACGTGCGGCGCGGCGGTGGCAGGGGGCAGGTGGACTAGGTGCGGCGGCTAGGGTTAGGGGTTAGGTTTTTTCTGACAGTGTTTGGGTTAGGGTTTGTTTGTAATTGGGCTGAGGGTCTATTTTGGGTCTTGGGTTTGGGCTGGTGGGTTGTTTTGGTGATGGGTTTGGGCTGGGTTAAAATTGGGCTTGTACAGCTGCCCCTCTTTGCTCGTTGTCGTGTAATGATAACAGAGCAAAGACTAAGAAAGCCCAATTTTGCCCGGTCTCGTCGAGTCTCGACTTCTTGGTGCTTTCCTTCTTCAGGTAGCTTCATTCCAGCCCACTGTCTTGTCGTTTCAATCCACTCTACTGCAACTTCAGAGAGATATGACTTGTAACTTCAATCCATTCTGTTGTAACTTCAGGGGGTAAGGTCCATCATTCTGACCCGCTTCACTGCAACTTCAGGGAGATCGGACTCATATCTTCAACTTGCCCCACTACAACTTCAGGGGGATAAGATTCGTTGTTTTCAATCCATTCCACTGCATCTTCAGGGAAATAAGACTTAATGCGACCTACTCTGCTGTAACCTCAGAGAGATAAGATCCTTTATTTTAATCCACTCCACTGTAACTTCAGGGAGATAGGATAGTGTCTTCGATCTGCTCCGCTGTAACCTCAGGGAGATAAGATCTGAAATTCTTTGGTCTGTTCCACTGTAATCTCAGGGAGATAAGACCTGATGTGATCTTCTCTACTGTAACTTTAGAGAGATAAGATCCTTTAATCCGCTCCATTGTAATCTCAAGGAGATAGGATTACTATATTTGATCTGCTCCGCTGTAATCTCAGGGAGATAAGATCTGAAATTCTTTGGTCTGTTCCACTGTAATCTCAGGGAGATAAGACCTGTATTATGAACCTAATTATGCCTAATGATTAGGATGACATGATCAAAATGAAACAAATGCTCCTAACTAGACATATGTGAATGGTGTTTGCATGAATGCAGAATTTTATTTTTCTGAGAATGATCTCGCTTAGGTTATCACTACTCGCAGTTTATCAAAGTTTTGTGACTGACGTGCTACAACGCCTTCTCGCTTGACTGATTTTTCTGAAGGAACATTTAACCAGACTGTCCCCATTGTAAACCTCAAAGTTATATCCACTGGGACGCCAAAATTTGTACCATCATTCTCTCAC
Source organism: Gossypium hirsutum (assembly GCF_007990345.1). NCBI lineage: Eukaryota > Viridiplantae > Streptophyta > Magnoliopsida > Malvales > Malvaceae > Gossypium > Gossypium hirsutum. The sequence continues at coordinate 9,897 of NW_024403414.1, read as the reverse complement.
AGTAATCTAAGGGTAGAAATATGTGTCTTTTCCTCTGTCCTCACAATTCGGGGATATAGGATCTGAACCGTTCTGGTTTCCTACACCATTCTCAAGGTGTCGTACCAAAGTCATATGCGCAAGTGAAGGCTCTCTTCTCCGAGGTAACCTCTTCCTATTGCTTGATGATCATTGCTTGCTTGTTTATTTAAGCTTTGTAATTAACACGACAGCTTGTCATTTTGTTCAATCAATGTTTAAACGACAAAATCTGAAAGGATAGTCTTTAACTTAGACTCTTCCTTCCTAGCTATTTCACCCTTTAAACTTGGTATTTTCTAAACAATAATCATGTTTCAGGTCCCTATATTATTTAAAATTTTCCAGAGTAATGTGCAAAACCTCTTTCCTGAAAGTTTTATTAGTTCGTTAATCATTATTCCTATGCAATATGTTTGCAAAAAGACCATAACAATGGATAAGAATAAAGTTAGTTCTGATCATAACTCGAATAAAACATCGAAGATGGCGAAAGAAAGGTAACAAAGAAGTAGATTGAGAATGTGCGTTTTCACAAAAGAAAGGAAGAAAGAAAGAAAATAAAAGAAATGTATTTTCAAGAATACACATAAGAACTAGGTGCCCCAGTTATCGCCGCTTGAGTTTCTCTGTACAAACTTTCCGAAGACCCTTCTAAGTTTGACATGTGTTCAGGAGATCTGCAATACTCTGTCAATGTTCAAAAACGTTGCATATCCTTTCTTATTGGTTCAAGTAAAGGAAGATCATCATATTCCCCCGATCAAAATTTGATCCGCTCAAGTCCTGATGTTCCAATCCTGCCCAATACTTGAGTCGCCCTTTTCGGGTTTTCGACTCAAGCCCTCTTTGGTCTCAAAGTGCCCTTTACGGGTTTTCACCTTAGCCTCTCCAAAGTTTCCTTCTTTTTTTTTTTTTTTTAGGAAGCAAAGCGCCCTTCACGGGTTTTCACTTTGGTTCCCCTTTCTTTCATGTGAAGTATTTCTTGACGGAGTCTGCGTTTACCGGATTTGGTAAACTTTTGCCATCCATCTCACATAGGATCAAAGCTCCACCAGAAAAGGCTTTCTTTACAACATAAGGGCCTTCCCAATTTGGCATCCATTTTCCTCTAAAATCTTTTTGCATAGGAAGAATCTTTTTTAGTACCAAGTCCCCTTCACGAAATTCTCGGGGGCGAACCTTTTTATTATAGGCTCGCATCATTCGTTTCTGGTACATTTGCCCATGGTGAATAGCTCTTAGCCTCTTTTCTTCTATTAGGTTCAACTGATCGTACCGAGATTGGATCCAATCGGCTTCATCCAACTGTAGCTCAGATAACACCCGTAGAGAAGGGATTTCAACTTCAATGGGTAATACTGCCTCCATTCCATAAACCAGAGAAAAAGGCGTTGCCCCAGTAGAAGTTCTAACAGATGTTCGATAGGCAAGGAGAGCAAATGATAATTTCTCATGCCAATCCTTGTAGGTTTCAGTCATTTTCCCCACAATCCTTTTAATGTTTTTATTGGCCGCCTCCACTGCACCATTCATTTTGGGACGATACGGCGATGAGTTATGATGCTTAATTTTAAATTTGCTACAAACTTCAGCTATTGTGCTATTATTCAAGTTCATCGCATTGTCGGATATGATCCTCTCAGGCATTCCATATCGACAAATGATCTCCTTCTTCAAGAATTTGCTGACTACTGCTTTTGTGACATTTGCATATGAAGCAGCCTCCACCCACTTGGTAAAGTAATCAATTACTACGAAGATGAAGCGATGCCCATTAGAAGCCTTTGGTGATATTGGCCCAATAACATCCATACCCCACATGGAAAACGGCCAAGGAGAGGTCATGACGTGAAGAGGTGAAGGAGGCGCGTGTATTTTGTCTCCGTAAATTTGGCATTTGTGGCACTTCCTGGCATGATCAATGCAATCTCCTTCCATGGTGGGCCAATAGTACCCAAATCTCATGATCTGTCTGGCCATCGTGAAACCACTGGCGTGCGTCCCACAAATACCCTCATGGACTTCTTCCAAAATTTTCTTGGCTTCTACCGCATCTACACATCTTAACAGTACTTGATCCTTCCTTCTTTTATATAACACTTCTCCATCTAAGACATATTCAATGGCTATCTTTCTCAGAGTTCTTTTGTCATTCTCTGTCGCTTGATCAGGGTATTCCCGATTCTTCACATATTGTAAGATACTCCGATACCAAGGACAATCATCTTTTCCCTCCTCCTCAATATTGCAACAATTAGCCGGGGTCTCAGAGATACTCATCTGAACAGGCCTCATTGCCTCAAGTCTATTCACCTGAATCATCGAAGCTAGAGTAGCTAATGCATCAGCCATTTGGTTTTCCTCCCGTGGGAGGTAATAGAAGGTGATATCGTCAAACTCCTCAGCCAATTCAAGAACTAGTTTTCTATAACCGATTAGCTTAGGATCTCTAGTCTCCCACTCCCCTTTGAGTTGGTATATCACCAACGCTGAATCCCCGTATACTCTCAGTACTTTGATGTTCCGTTCAATGGCTGCACGAATGCCCATAATACATGCTTCATATTCTGCCATGTTATTTGTACAATCGAAGTCCAACTTGCTAGCAACAGGATAATGATCTCCACTTGGGGATACCAAAACTGCCCCAATTCCATTACCCGTAGCATTTGAGGCTCCATCAAAATTTAACTTCCATACGTGATCCATTTGAGGATTTTCTTCAGTATTCGCCACATACATCAAGTCCTCGTTTGGAAAATCAAAATTCAAAGACTCATAGTCCTCCAAGGCTCTACTAGCTAGGAAATCGGCTATTGCACTTCCTTTTATGGCCTTCTGACTGACATATACTATATCAAATTCTGAGAGCAAGATCTGCCATCTAGCCATTCTCCCGTTCAAAGCAGTCGATTCCATCATATATTTTAAAGGATCTAACTTTGAAATCAACCAAGTCGTGTGATACAACATATACTGCCTCAGTCTTCGGGTTGCCCAGATTAGAGCACAACACAACTTCTCAATTGATGAGTACCTCATTTCGCAATCGGTAAACTTCTTACTGAGATAGTATATTGCCCTTTCTTTCTTTCCCGTCTCATCATGTTGGCCCAATACGCACCCCATGGAATTCTCCATCACTGTCAGATACAATATCAATGGCCTATCTAGACTTGGAGGTGATAAGACTGGAGTATTAGCCAAGTACTGCTTTATCCTATCGAAAGCCCTCTGACACTCTTCATCCCATTCACCCGGATTATGTTTCTTTAAGAGCCGGAATACTGGATCACATTTCTCTGTCAGTTGTGAGATGAACCGAGCAATGTAATTCAGCCTCCCTAGGAAACCTCGAACCTCCTTCTGAGTGCGCGGGGGAGGTAAATCTCGTATTGCCTTTACTTTGTCTGGGTCAACCTCGATCCCCTTTTTGCTAACTATGAAGCCTAATAACTTCCCTGATCTGGCTCCGAACGTGCATTTGGCCGGGTTAAGCTTGAGCTGAAATTTCTTTAATCTCAAAAATAACCTTTTCAAGACCTGAACATGCTCTTCTTCCGTTCTAGACTTCGCGATCATATCGTCAACATAGACTTCGATCTCCTTGTGCATCATGTCGTGAAACAAAGTCACCATAGCTCTTTGATACGTTGCTCCCGCATTCTTCAATCCGAAGGGCATTACCTTGTAACAGAACGTTCCCCATAAGGTAATGAATGTGGTTTTCCTCATGTCTCCGGGATGCATCTTTATTTGATTGTATCCAGAGAAACCGTCCATGAAAGAAAACAATGAATGGCCCGCCGTGTTATCTACCAAAGTATCAATGTGAGGTAGTGGAAAGTTGTCCTTTGGACTAGCCTTGTTTAAATCCCTATAATCCACACACATTCGTACTTTTCCATCTTTTTTGGGAACAGGGACGATGTTGGCTACCCAATCCGAATACTTAACCTCTTGTAAGAAACCAGCGTCGAATTGTCTTTTGACTTCTTCTCTTATTTTCAACACAATGTCAGGTCTCATTCTCCTAAGCTTCTGTTGAACGGGTTTACAATCCTCCTTTTTGGGCAGATGATGTACCACAATGTTAGTACTTAGCCCAGGCATATCTTGGTACGACCACGCGAAAACATCCTTGAACTCTCGGAGCAAATTGATGAGGTCTTGCCTTGTCTTTGCGGTAATTTCAGTTCCAATTTTCACCTCCTTTCCATCCTCTAGGCTCACTATTTCTAACGATTCCCTATGAGGTAGGATATGCTTATCCTCTTGTTCCATCATTCTTAACAAGTCCGGAGATGCATCATAATCTTCGTCATTTTCAAAGTCGTGGGATCCCTCTGAATACACTTCTTGCTCAAAAATAGGCTCCGCGTTTGAGGCAGCATCACTCATGTCATTGATATCTGAAGACCTATGTGGGCAGATCAAATAATATACCAAGAATATAAATTTATGAATATGTTTGTGCAAAAGAATCACAAATGAAAGAATTATTTGTAAGACAATCAACCAAATGAAAAATATGAAAGGAAAAAAAAAAGTGACTGATCGAGATGAACGTAGACACGTATTTTATTAAAATAATGATATTTAGGCCCAATGCCTATTTCACAAAAAATTTCGTATCGTTTCTAGGCCAACAAACAACAGGAATGTTTTGAGCATTACTCTGAATAAGCCCTAAAGACTACAGGGATTTCTTCAGCAGTCCAATTGTTTAGCTCGCTTCCAGGCTCATAAGGGCAGATCTCCAACAAAGCCCTCCTTTCCGTTGCTTCTATGGCGTTAATATAAACGTTTTCCAACATTCCTCCCATGCCGCTACCGGACACCCCACATTCAGAATGAATAAATCCTCCCGACACAAAAGATGAAGATATGTGGGGAAAGGTTAAAGGCTCACACTTAGCTTCATGTCCATTCAAACGCGCCCTTCTTCTCTCTTGTCTCTTCTCTATTTCTTTCTTCTTCTGCTTCATGTCTGGCTTGTACCCTAAACCAAATCTATCAAACTTTTCCTTCGGCATTGGTGCCTCAATCCTTCCCTGAAGATATTTTCCCAATCCTTTCCCGGGTAAGGCTCCTCTTCCTACCATCAATCGCAATCCCATCTCAGTGGTCCTGGATATTTTCGGTACTGGATTCTATTTCCCTCCGCAATAAACATCGCGTTCACAAATTCTAACGACCGAAAAGAACATTCTAGTGCCTCATCGTTGATGTCCACATAAGGTGCATCGCTAGTCATCATTGCGATAATATCCTCCTCTGCATCTATTGTTACCAACCGATCCTCCGATACCAACTTCACCTTCTGATGTAATGATGAAGGTACTGCCCCTGCTGAGTGTATCCACGGTCTCCCCAATAGACAGTTGTAGGAGGGTTTAATATCCATTACCAAGAAATCCACCTCATAAGTGACTGGGCCAATCCTTAATGGTACCTCAATTCTCCCCATAACCTCCTTTTTTGTTCCATCAAATGCCCTTACTATGCTCTGGCATGCTTTCATGTGCGAACTGTCTATTGGTAATCGGCTAAGAGTGGACAAAGGCAATACATTTAGTGCAGATCCATTATCAACCAAGGCCCCCGGGAGTGTGTACCCTTTGCATCGGACAGTAACATGTAGGGCTTTAGTAGAACCTCTTCCTCCGGATGGTATTTCATCATCACTGAAGAAGATAAAATTGTCAGCACCAATATTGTTGATCAGCCGATCCAGCTTGTTTACCGAAATATCGTCAGCCACATATGTTTCGTTTAGCACCTTTAATAGTGCATTCCGATGTACTTCCGAGTTTAAGAGTAAAGCTAATACAGAAATGCGGGCTGGCTGTTTGTGTAGTTGCTCCACAACACTGTATTCACTGTGTTTCAAAAACTTCAGAAACTCCTTTGCCTCCTCTTCTTTTATTGGTTCATTTACTAATGGTTCAACTTCTACTGCTTTCCCTTTCCTCTGTTCTTTCTTCCAATTCTCTTCCCTGGACGACTCTGCTTGAGCGTCATATCTTTTTCCATTGCGCGTGTAAGAACCTGTTTCCTGATTTCTTTCTGCTTCTTTTCCCAAAACGGTCACATTACACCCGTAATTCCACGGCACCATTTTGTTATCCCTATAAGAAAATTTGATGGTTTCTGGATTACAATTTTCGGTGTTACCTGGGCCCTAACCTCATTACCCTTAGGGCGTGAGATAATGACCACAGGATGATTTGGAGCCTTTGTTCCCAACTCTGTCGCTCATATGCTCCTCATTTCTTTCGCATCTTCGTAAAACCTCATCTCTTTGTTATCCATCATGCTTTGAACCAAAGCCTTAAATCCTTCACATTCTTGGATTTCGTGCCCTGTTTTATGGTGAAATTCACAATAATTTCCCATCTCATGCCCTTCCTCAGAATCTGAAATAACCAAACCTCTTTTCGCCATTTCTTTCCAGACCCGTTTCAATGGAGTTTTTACTTCAGCAATGTCAGTCTTGACTTCTTCTCTCGTACCTTCGCTAACCATATTCACCCCTTATCTGCGTGATTAGGTAACGGATTCTTTGCGTTAGGTGAGTCGTCAAGTTTGACAACACCTAAATTGATAAGTCCTTCTACTACCTTCTTGAAGGCAGTACAATTTTCTATCGAGTGCCCAGAAATTCCCGCATGATAATCACATTGCGCGTTCGTATCATACCATTTTGGATACGGGGTTGTAGAGGACTCAAGTAACGAGGAGCAACAACATGTGCATCGAATAAAGTTGATACAACTCCTTGTATGACATCGGGATTGGCGTGAATTGGGGCTTTTCAGTAGTTTGCCTAGCTCCTGACTCTTGTCTTGATGATCCCTGTTGATTAGCAACCACTTTCTTTGGTTGATTCACAGTAATTGACCTACCATAAGCATTCACATTATTCACTTCATTTTCTCTTTTCCTCGGGGTGCCCTCCTATTATTTTCTCCTCCATCTATTTTTCCACTTTAATGGCATGCTCAATCATTTCACCATTCATGATTATATCCGAGAAATTTTTTGAAGCGCTTCCCAACATGTGAGTGATGAACGGGGCTTTCAAAGTATTAATAAAAAGCGTCGTCATCTCTTTTTCCAAAAGCGGTGGCTGGACCTGAACCGCCACCTCTCGCCACCTCTGCGCATATTGTCTGAAGCTTTCGTTCGATTTTTCTCTAAATTTTGCAGAGTTATCCTGTCAGGCATCATTTCTGAGACATGATTGTATTGTCTCAGGAAAGCCTGTGCTAAATCCCTCCAAGTAGCAATTTTAGCTCGGCTCAGCTGATTGTACCACTTTGACGCCGCTCCCGTAAGACTTTCCTGAAAGCAATGTATTAATAATTGATCATTATTAATATGCCCCGTCATTCTTCTACAAACATAGTAATATGGGATCCTGGGCAACTAGTCCCGTTGTATTTCTCAAATTCCGGCATCTTAAATTTGTAAGGGAGCACCAAGTCCGGAACCAAGCTCAGATCCTTTGCATCTATTCCATAGCTTTCGATGCTTTCTATTGCCCTAAACTTTCTTCTATCCATTTCCATTTCTCCTCAAATTGTTTTGGAAATTCCTCCTTCGCCTTGTCCTTTTCAACCATCTCGTCAAGATCTGGGACAGCAATATTATTCGGGCTATCACCGGGATTAAAGCCCGCTCCGGGTTGAAAATTCATTGGGATTGAAGCATCGCCTTGGAACTGCTGGGGCCTAACCGACACAGGGGTCTCCGCGGATGCAGCTCAGTCTGTACTGCGCATGAGGAGGCGTGAAACCTGGAGGATAAGTGGTTCACCATTGTTTTCTTCTTCACTAACAATCACAGGACCTTTACCCTTATCTACTCCCTTCAATAATTGCGTCATCTTAGCCACCAGATCATTTTGGGACTCCTCCATCTTTTGCACCATGTCACGCTGAATCTTTTCTATTTGCTCTTTCATTTGCGCCTGCAACTGGTCCTGCATTTCTCTTTGAAGTCGCTCTAGCTTCTCCAACCTTTGGTCCATAATTTTTGTCTTAGCTCGGGTACCGTAATTTTGTTGGTTTTCCAGGTTAACTGAAATGATTTTATTCGATTAGGTTTTTTAATGGTCATTAATGCATATGATGTGACGCAATGCATGAAAAGAATGCAAAGAAAAAGAGGCACTGATTCTCATTCAACTTCATTAGAAAACTTTACTAGATAAGAGTTTCTTTACATAAATAGACTACATATATGGCTTTGCCCTTACACTCAAAGCCTTAACCTTTCTAAGAAGCCAAGCTAACTCTCGGCCCTGTCGGACTCTAACTCATACTTCAAACTTAATAGATCAGCCTGAACCGCTAGAGTTTGCAGATGATCAGCTACCTCGCGCACTTGAGTCACCGCCTCTCCATAATATAATCTTTTCTCCAATCTGCTCTTGAGACCGACGGAATTGTCTTTGCCACTGCTCATTACTTTCTTCCAGAAGCTCTATTCGGATTTCACTATTGTGCAATGCATTCTCTAGCCCTCCTATTTGTCCTTTCAATTCTTCAATTTTGTCTAAGCTCGCCCTTAATTCAACCGTAGCATTACGATTACAGTACTGGTGAAGCGATCTTTCTAGTTCAGTTATCCGGACCTTCAACTCCGTCTTCTCGTCTTGGCAATCTAGTAGACTCTTTCCCAAGGCGACTTCTCGAGCCCGAGTATCCTGGAATTTCTTTTCCCATTGATTAGCTTTCGTCTTTTCCTCCTGAATTTCTTGTCGCCATTGTTCTGGCGTTTTACCCAAGCCAGCAGCTCTTACCGACTTACGCAACTTTTGTAATCTGTCTTCAGGCTGTCCAAATCTTCTTCTGCTTTGTTCTTTTCTTTTCTCAACTTGTTGGCCTCTAATCTTTGAATGTCCACATCCAGCCTAACTGCATTTTTTCTTCCTCTAGTTGTTCTATCTTCTTCCCCAATTCTAAACTCTTTTTTCGAATTCTTGTTTGATGATTCTATCTCAGAAGGCAAACTTGTAAGTGTTCCTCTAAGATCGAGCAGTTTCTGAATTGACGCGGGATGTTGTCGTTGATCTTTGATACGCCACTGACCATATGGGGTAATTGTCGGACCACGCTAAGATCTTCATTCGACGAGTCTGGTTCCAGGTACTAGATATTTCTCGAACCTTCTCTTGTAATGTCTCCTATAAAAATCACTATAAGCAACCCCTGGTTGCTGTATGAATTGTCGTGATTAATGTCTTGATACGATAGAGAGCATATCATAGCTCCATATCGAGCAGCGACCCAGTCAATTCACATCGTACATATCTCATCAGGAATTAACAAGGAGCCCTCCATTCAATATCTTCATTGGGATTTGGAGTATCTCTATCCATTTTTCTTCTGAATATCATCCCGTCTTGGCGTGGCCACCAATTCTCCTAGGGAGTGTATCGGGAACCCGTAAGAGTGAGCTTCCAGGGTGGGGGAACCACCAAAAAGCTATGCCGAATCAATCCTCCCTCCCCTGCTTTTGGAGATCCATCTATTTCAGACATATTCACACTGCTCGCTCATCCCAGTGATGTTCATTAATTTCTTAACACGGAGGGACACAAGCAGCTCTGGAATAAGCCTTGTCGACTTGAATCTTTGGGCACCGAAGCAAGGTCATATACTCCTCCCAGTAGGCGTCAAACTACTTTCCCAAAAGTGAAACAACTGTAGGCAGGATTCCAGAACTGAGCAAGGGCTCGAAATAAATACTTGTCCACTTTGACACTAAGCAGATAAGGTAAGTCACCATAGTTACATAGAACAGCTGCTTGGCCTCACATCCCATTGATCCCAGACTCTTTCATTTCTCGAAGGTTCTGATTACCGA
>NW_024403413.1:0-13850 GCF_007990345.1 Gossypium hirsutum | reverse complement strand
ATATGATCAACATAGGCAAGGTTGAGATGAATCACACTACATGAATGAAGTAGCGGGTAGGATTTTAGCAACTGAGTCCCGTGCAGATTCAAAATTATTGATAAATTTTGGTGACTTAGTTCTTAGATCCTTCATTTTGATCCGATTATTATTATTTCTTCGTTGTGGTTGATAAAGTCATTACGAAAGGAAGCGTGAGTTGTTATTCTCTTGATTTGCTTATGTAAATCCTCAAATTTGTGCAAATTTGTTGTGGTGATAAGGTTAACTCAACAACGGAGCTTCGAATACACTATGCCCCAATGAGCGAAGGTTTTTTTAAATGAAAAGGTAAATCGACCTTATTGATACGAGCTGTTTCGGATGTAAGACGAGTTGTATCTTTCCCGATCGAAATTAGGTAGTGTCGGAATTGAATCAAATTCAAGTCTTGGTGTTTGAAGTTGGATGGCTTTAGAACAAAGGAGTTTGATGGGTTGTTGTTTGCTGGGTAATTCGATGAAACAAGATCGAACCCTTATTATCAAATAAGGACCTGGGCTTAAGGTTTCAAAGAAAGAAATGGAATAGGATAAAAACCGAGACCCTCTATTTAGCAAATAGGAACCTACGGTATGAAGAACGCCACACCAATGGGTGATAAGTTCGAACAAGTCAGATTGACGCCACTCGTTGAAGATAAGTCAATTTGAGCTTTGGAGATAAAGAGAGTGAATTTCTCACTAAATTATATTTCATTCAGAATTTGGCAAAAAGTCCTTTTACAAGAAATTCAAGAACTATTTATAGCTTAAGTGACTAGTAGCCGAATAGTCAAGTTCAATACTTAAAAACTAAGTAAACATTGAACTAATTTTGAGCTAAGATCCATGAATGGTCTTGAATCAATGTTCGGCTGAATATAGACCAAGAAGCTTCAGAACTGAAATTGCACACAATGCAATGGTTAATAAGTCAATAATAAGCATCTGCTGAAAATACCATAATTACAATAACATCATTGAAGGTGAATGGACGGTTTGAATGACATAAGGGTGAACAAGAACCGAATAGACAATACCCAATTGAAGGAAATAAATGCAGCTTTGGAGAATGGAAAATCATCTCTTTGGCGAATGGTCACTTAGAGAACTTCAACAATCAGCACACCATCTTTAATATAGTCCATGCATGTATCATTTGGTGCATTGAACCCACATGCATGCATCTTCACATCCATTGAATCTTCATGCATGAATCTGCCAATGAATCTTCAAATTCGGCTGTACTAAAAAACACATGAACTTAATTAATTTCAATCAAATTAAGCTGAACTAAGTAAATACATAATGTGAACATCCTAATTAACATTGAAACAACTTAATATTAATAAAGCATGACACAAATTCGGTTGAACAGATTTAAGACATGTAATAATTTAGACAAACTAAATGAAATCAAGACATCTTAATGTAACTAAATTAGACATATTAAACACTTATATTAAATAAAAATATTAATAAGCTGTAATAAGATTAATTAAATGCTTATTTAAATGGTTTAAAATCCAGCAGCAATTAATTAGCTAGAACGAATTTCAACTTCAAAGAAGTTGAAATATTCAGCTCGTCTTTAAGCTCTTTGCTTTCATTTTCCTCAATCCGTTCACCAATGCTAAATAGCAACTTTAAATCGTTTAGCTCTAGCTCGCGTTATTGGACCAATGGGCAGCTTAATAGCTTCTTGTTCGTTCTCCATTTGGTTCGTAGGCAAGCTCACATCATTCCCTCCTCTTCAGAACGATTTGTCCTCAAATCGGAATCTGCATCAAACGGAGACAAATCAGAAACGTTAAAAGTCGCGCTAACATTATATTCACCAGGCAGTCCAATTTATAAGAATTGTCATTAATTCGTTCAAGGACTGAACGGTCCATCCCTCTCGGAAGTAGTTAGATCGTCGTTGCATAGGAATCTTTCCTTGCGCATATGCAACCACACCCAATCTCCCGGCTCGAACACAACTCGTTTACGACCTTTGTTAGCATGTTGTTCATAGTTCTTGGTCCTTGCCTCAATGTTTTCTCGAACTCGTTGGTGCAATTGCTTGACGAAATCAGCTTTACGCTTTCCATCTACATGCACAAATTGGTTAGAAGGCAATGGCATTAAATCAAATGGTGTTAACGGATTGAAACCATAAACGATTTCAAAAGGAGAAAATTTGGTAGCTGAGTGAATAGCTCGATTATACGCAAACTCCACATGTGGTAAACATTCTTCCCAAGCCTTCAAATTTTCCGGATGATAGCTCGAAGCAATGTAGACAAAATCCGATTGACCACTTCGGTTTGCCGTCCGTTGCGGATGGAAAGTGTTGAAAACAGCAACTTCGTCCAAGCGCCCCATAGTGTCCTCCAAATGGCTAAGAACTCGTCTCGGTCGGACACATCGTCTAGGCATGCCATGCAACCTGACCACTTCTTTGAAAATAAATTAGCATATTCACGGCATCATCAGTTTATGACATGCATAAAATGAGCCATTTTGAGAACTATCTACAACCACAAATATTGAATCTCGGCCATTTTACTCCTCGGTAACCTAGCACGAAATCCATTGAGATATCAGACCAAGGGGTTTCGGGAATAGGCAATGGCTATACAAACCATGGGCTTAATTCGTGACTTAGCCCGTTTGCATGCAATGCATCGATTACAAACCGTTCGACATCTCGTCGCATCTTAGGCCAAAAGAAATGTTCGTTGAGCATGGCTAACGTCTTTGCAACTCCAAAGTGCCCCATTAATCCTCCACTATGAGATTCTTCGATCAACACTTCTCGTACGGAACCTTGGGGTATACAAAGCTTTCCTTCTCGGAACAAGTACCCATCATGTCGATAATACTTCTCGTAAGCTCCCTTTGCGCATAACCTAAAGAATTCACTAAAGTCAGCATCGTTGACATATAAATCTTTAAGAAATACAACCCATTAACTTAGCATCCAAAATATTTAACAACGCATACCTTTGAGATAGTGCATCAGCCACTACGTTTTCCTTACCTTTTTATATTTAATAACATATGGAAAAGATTCGAGAAATTCTACCCACTTAGCATGCCGCTTATTCAACTTGTGTTGACCCTTTAAGTACTTCAAGGATTCGTGATCGGTATGTATGACGAATTCTTTGGGCCAAAGATAGTGTTGCCACGTCTCTAAGGCTCGAATCAACGAATAGAGCTCCTTGTCATAAGTCGGATAGTTTAAGACGGCACCATTGAGTTTCTCGCTAAAATAGGCAATAGGCCGTCCATCTTGCATCAACACGGCTCCAATGCCTAAACCTGAGGCATCACATTCTAACTCGAAGGTTTTATCAAAATTAGGCAAAGCTAATAACGGTGCATGAGTTAGACAATCTTTAATTTTCAAAAAGGATTTTTCTTGTTCCTCTCCCCAAACGAAGTTGGAATTCTTACGAATAACTCCAGTCAAGGGTGCGGCTAAGGTGCTGAAGTTTGGCACGAATCGACAGTAAAAACTTGCTAATCCATGGAAACTTCGGACTTGGGAGACATTCGTCGGACGGGGCCATTCTTGGATCGCCTTGACCTTCTCTTGATCGACTTCAAGGCCCTCCGAACTAACAACGAAACCTAAAAACACAACCTTGTTAGTGCAAAATTCACATTTCTTTAAATTAGCATACAAAGTTTCTTTCCTCAATACTTCCAAAACAGCCTTCAAATGTAAAACATGATCATCTAAATTTTTACTATAAACTAATATATCATCGAAGTATACGACGCAAAATCTACCATAAAAGGTCTTAGAACGTGATTCATAAGCCTCATGAACGTGCTTGGGGCGTTCGTTAAGCCAAATGGCATAACGAGCCATTCGTAAAGCCCATGCTTCGTTTAAACGCAGTCTTCCATTCATCACCCTCACGCATCCGTATTTGGTGATAACCACTCTTAAGATCAATTTTAAAACAGACTTGCGCCACTTAGCTCGTCAAGCATATCATCCAATCGTGGTATAGGATGACGATACTTGATAGTTATCTTGTTTATAGCACGGCAGTCCACGCACATCCTCCACGTTCCATCCTTTTTCGGGACAAGCAAAACAGGCACGGCGCATGGACTAAGGCTTTCGCGCACATAGCCCTTTTCAAGGAGTTCATTTACTTGCTTTTGTAATTCTTTTGTCTCTTCAGGATTGCTCCGGTAAGCAGGTCGGTTTGGAATCGCGGCTCCCGGCACAAGATCTATTTGGTGTTCGATTCCACGAATAGGTGGTAACCCACTCGGGATTTCTTCCGGGAATACGTCTCGAAATTCCTGCAACACAGACAAAATAGAAGAGGGCAACTTATCATCAAATTCGTTAGTGCCAAGCAAGCTCTCCTTGTACAAAAGAACCAATAATGGTTGTTTCAATAACGTCGATTTTCGAACTTCTCTCTCTTTTACCAACAAATTCTTTTTTTCATTTCATCACTCGTTTCTTTTTCTTTTGAATCACTCTCTCTTTTTTATCACTCATCTTTTTGTTTTTCTTCTTTTCTTCACTCTTTTCTTTATTCTTTTCATTTTTTGCTCTCTCTCGATTTCTTTTGATTTTTCAATCGAGCTCCTCATTTTGAGTTGATCTTCATACACTTGTTTCGGTGATAATGGAGCTAACGTCACCATTCATCCCATGTGTTTGAAAGAGCATCGGTTTGTATATCCGTCATGAATTGCTCGCTTGTCGAATTGCCAAGGCCGCCCCAAAAGAAGATGCCCCGCATGTATTGGTACGACGTCACACATAACTTCATCTTGATACTTCCCAATTGTAAACGAAATCAACACTTGCTTCGTTACCTTCAATTCTCCACCATCGTTAAGCCATTGGAGTTTATACGGATGGGGATGTTTAATGGTGGCCAATCCGAGTTTCTCCACCATCATTGAACTTGCCACATTTGTACAACTTCCCCCATCAATTATAACGCAACAAATCTTACCCTGCACTTGACATCGCGTATGAAAAATGTTTTCGCGTTGTTGATCGTTTTCGGCACCTTGCAAAGTAAGGCTTCTCTTCACCACCAATATTTCTCCATTTTCGGCTTGTTCAACATCTTCTTCATCTTCGGTTTGTTCAATGGCCTCCTTCTCTTGGTCACTTTCAGATTCAATATCGCCATCGTCTCGAACAAACATCACATTCCGATTTGGACATTGGCTCGCGATGTGGCCCCTTCTAAGGCATTTGAAACATTTTATGTCTCGAGATCGACTTGGTTGGGCTTCCATCTTTCCTTTACTCGTTTCAGCAATCGGTTTGTTAAACTTGGTGGCACCACTTACTTCTTTGTTTCGGCTTGGTATGTCACGTTTGTTGGTCCCTTGCCCCCACCTAGGCATAGAAGAAGTGTTAGAGAAAGTTCGTGACGTACCTTTTCTTTTTAGTTGTTTTTCGACCTTTATGGCCATATGGACCATATCAATAACCTCAACATAGTGGTGTAGTTCGACGATATTTGCGATATCTCGGTTAAGGCCGGTGAGAAATCGAGCCATGGTGGCTTCTCGATCTTCCTCCACATCGGCGCGAATCATGGCCACTTCCATTTCTTTGTAATAATCCTCCACACTTCGTTGGCCTTGAGTTAAGCTTTGGAGCTTTTGATACAACTCCCGGTGATAGTAAGCAGGAATAAAACGCTTTCTCATTATTGCTTTCATTTCCGCCCATGTAGACACGGGACGTTCTCCATTGCGTCTTCGGCTCAACGTGAGTTGATCCCACCATATTATGGCATAGTCGGAGAATTCTATAGCAGCTAACTTCACCTTTTTGCTTTCCGAGTAATTGTGGCACTCGAAAACTAATTCCACCTTCTTCTCCCATTCAAGATAGGCCTCGGGATCCGATCTTCCTTGAAAAGCAGGAATCACCATTTTAATATTCTTTAAATCATCATCGGGCCTCTCTCGATCTCTTTGTTCTCGTGCTCGATGACCTCGTCTCCTTGCACTTTGTCGTGAACCTCGATCACTTTCATCGTCACTTTGTTCATATAGATCATTTGCATGTTGCCATGGACGTTCTCGCTCTCTTCTCGGAATAGGAGGGGTGTTCGCACGTTGGCTTTGTTCCTCCATTTGTTCCATTCGTTCATTGAGAGAATCGAATTGAGGTTGGAACAGACGAGAGATTTCTCGTACGATTGCTTGGACTTGGAGATCGGGCACTCCACCTCCGGGAACGTTTCTCCTCAGTTGAAGGTTTACTCCTCCACCAGCAGCATTCGAAGCTCCTCCACTTGTTGCTCGACGATCCGGACTCCTAGACATGTTTAAAATAAGAACAAAATATTTCCTCACCACAAAAACCTCACAAATTCGCTCACAAGAAAAAAATTCACTCCTCTCGTGTTTCACTCTATTTTCGGCTTTTATCTTGATGTACTCTCTTGCCTTTTACCTCTCAAATCCAACTCTCGATATTCTAAAAAGCTACCTTAGACTTATCCCACTTGTGGGTCGGCTTCAAAGGCTAAACAAAGGAAAATCGTATGGTTTAGGGTAGGCTCGAAAGAAAGAAAGGTTTAAAGATGTGGCGTATAAAATGAATTCACGAATTGAAATTTTTTTTTAATAGTGTGAAATTTCACTCAAAGGGGTATAAAAGGGTGTATAATATGATTTCGGAAAAATTTTTGTTGAAGTGTTTCCAGACTCTTTTTTTTTTACGGATATTTCACGTTCTTTTCGTACGCACCTAGACCGTATGCAATTTTTTTTTTCGAAGCTACGATTTACGTACCTAATTTAGCTAGCTCTAATACCAACTGATACGAGCTCGTTTCGGATGTAAAGACGAGTTGTAATCTTTCCCGATCGAAATTAGGTAGTGTCGGAATTGAATCAAATTCAAGTCTTGGTGTTTGAAGTTGGATGGCTTTAGGAACAAAGGAGTTTGATGGGTTGTTGTTTGCTAGGTAATTCGATGAAACAAGATCGAACCCTTATTATCAAATAAGGACCCGGGCTTAAGGTTTTCAAAGAAAGAAATGGAAATAGGATAAAAACCGAGACCCTCTATTTAGCAAAATAGGAACCTACGGTATGAAGAACGCCACACCAATGGGTGATAAGTTCGAACAAAGTCAGATTGACGCCACTCGTTGAAGATAAGTCAATTTGAGCTTTGGAGATTAAAGAGAGTGAATTTCTTACTAAAATTATATTTCATTCAGAAATTTGGCAAAAAGTCCTTTTACAAGAAATTCAAGAACTATTTATAGCTTAAGTGACTAGTAGCCGAATAGTCAAGTTCAATACTTAAAAACTAAGTAAACATTGAACTAATTTTGAGCTAAGATCCATGAATGGTCTTGAATCAATGTTCGGCTGAATATAGACCAAGGAAGAGCTTCAACGAACTTGGAAAATTGGCAGCAGCTACATTCGGCCAATGGAGTTTAATAAGGTCAATAATGAAGCAACTCTTGCTGAAAAATTACCATCATTAATTAGCAACTTGAACAGTCATTTGGAAGTGTGAATGGACGGTTTTGAATGACCATAAGGTGTGAACATCATGAACTGAATAGCCACAATGTACCCAGCAATGTGAAGGAAATAAATGGCAGCTTTGGAGAATGGAAAATCATCTCTTTTGGCCGAATGGTCACTTAGAGAACTTCAACAATCAGCACACCATCTTTAATATAGTCCATGCATGTATCATTTGGTGCATTGAACCCAACATGCATGCATCTTCACATCCATTGAATCTTCATGCATGAATCTGCCCAACGAATCTTCAAATTCGGCTGTACCTAAAAACACACATGAACTTAATTAATTTCAATCAAATTAAGCTGAACTAAGTAAATACATAATGTGAACATCCTAATTTAACATTGAAACAACTTAAATATTAATAAAGCATGACACAAATTCGGTTGAACAGATTTAAGACATGTAATAATTTAGACAAACTAAATGAAATCAAGACATCTTTAATGTAACTAAATTAAGACATATTAAACACTTATATTAAATAAAAACATATTAATAAGCTGTAATAAGACTTAATTAAATGCTTATTTAAATGGTTTAAAATCCAGCAGCAATTTAATTAGCTAGAACGAATTTCAACTTCAAAGAAGTTGAAAATATTCAGCTCGTCTTTAAGCTCTTTGCTTTCATTTTCCTCAATCCGTTCCACCAATGCTAAAATAGCAACTTTAAATCGTTTAGCTCTAGCTCGCGTTATTGGACCAATGGGCAGCTTAATAGCTTCTTGTTCGTTCTCCATTTGGTTCGTAGGCAAGCTCACATCACTTATTCTTCTGCTTATCAAGGTAAGATGCTTGAAACCTTTGAAACACTTTTGTACTCCTCGGATAGTGATAAGGATCGTGTTGATGAACACTTAGATCGAAACGTGCTTGACTGTCCTATTTTATTTATTGATGATCTATCTGTTTTGATGGTTGATAAAAAGATTCTTGTTTTTGATAATGCATGTGTGAGTGAATCTATAGACCGTCGATTAATGCATGGTATGATTATGCAACTCTGTGAACCATGTGAATCTTTTCAAATACCTACTTGTGACGATTATGTTTACCATTTGATTTATTACTCGTAATTTATTCATGGTTTGTGGGAACAATTTGAGATGACTGAATACCTTAAAACATGTCCATCTTTGTTTCGAATATTTGACGAGGCAGTGGCGAGTAAATTATATTGTTTGTATGGTAATCTGAATCTGTCCATTCACATGCGTTATACTTGTTCTGTTACGCTTATGATTGGACTACAAGCTTGTTTTCGTTGCTATTTACTATCTCATGGCTATTCTTTTCAGTGGACTCAATTGTCATTAGTCCCGTTCGATAGAGGAAAGTCGAGTTCATTTGATTTTTTAGATTCGAGGACGAATCTTTTTGAGGAAGGGGGGAATGATACGAGTCACAAAGGCCCAACCCAAGCTGAAGAAGGTGATGGGCTCCAATCAAGAAAATCAAGATTCACTTTCTTGTTTTCAAGAAAATCAAGAAACTGAATCTTGGTCCAATTATGCTGTTCGAAGAGATTTCAAGAATCAAGAAAATCAAGATTTCAAATCTTGGAAATCTTGGTCCAAGAAACCAAATCTTGCAACCAACACGCATTGGATCTCCGTTACGAGCATCAACGACCCAATTTTGGAAGGAGATGGATCACGAGCCCAAATTCTTGAAGGCGAGGCCCAATAACCAAATTCCAGCCCAATCAAGAAATTCCTTCATACTTAGTTGAAAATTAGGCCAAAATGTCAAAGGGCCAAATTTATAAACATTTTAATTGTTTAATTTAATTTTTTTAAGCTTTAGGAACATACATGTAAAATTCGTCCCAAAAACAGCCCATATATATGCTTGGCCAAATTTTCCTTTATTTTATTCTATTAATTAGGTTTAATTTTATTAGTTATTTGTTAGATTAGGATTACTTGAGGCCTATTTAAAGGCATGGCCGGCCACTCCTTGTACATAACACTTAGATTCATTCTTAAATTTCAGATTTGAGAGAGCAGAATTTTCTTTGAGTTTTCTCCAAGATTTCTCTCTTGAGTTTTCTTTAGAAGTTGTTTTAACAATCTTTTGATTGTGGGAGTCATCTTCAACCTTCTTCTTGCCATAGATATCCTTTGGAGGGGAGATTAGAGCCGTTTGAAGAGATTTGTGAGATCTTTCGGGATTTCAAGGATCTTTAGGACTTATCTTTTATTCTTGCTGTTCAATTTCTTTTCTTTATTTCTTGCTGTTTCATTTTTATTTCTTTATTCCTACTTGTGCCGATTCTTTATCTCATTTGTTTGTTGTTCTTCTTTTGTTTTTCCAGCCATATTCAACTCAAAGAATCGAATTAAATCATCATTCATTTGCAGCAAAGAGTCGTTCTCAAAAATCCCCAATTCCTAGGGTTTGGCCGATTGGATCTCTTTCAATTTGGGGATCAATTGATTGCTGGAAATTAGGCATTCTTGGCCGAATCAATCCCTTGGCAGAATCGCATCCTTTCCATACTTTCAATTCCGTTTGATTCGTTTTTTTCTATTTCTTTGTTTCTTGCTGCTCTTTTAATTGAATTTGGGGAATTTCAATTCAATTTTGATTTGCTTTTAATCTTGTTCTTTGTTTTGAATTCAGATCTGATTCGTCTAGAGCTTTCATAAGAGTTTCCCGTGACTTGGCAACTCGATCTTGGTCCACGCGCAACTCTTTATCATCCAGCTACGAGTTTGAAGCTTATCGAGGTAACGAACGAGAAAGCACAAGTCATTCTTCGTATGCATCAAAGTATTCATCTACGGAAAAATCCTTACGAAGAAGTGAATGTGTTTTGTATAAGAACTCGTCCATGGAGGTTTATTCACGAAGAGTTGATCGTGACTCTTATGAAGATTCTTCCACTTCTTCCCAACGAAAAGTCTATTGTTCTGATTCTGATAGAGGGTTGTGCGCGGACCAAGATGAGTTGCCAAGTCATGAAAAAAACTCCTACGAGGCTCTAATGAACAGATCTGAAAACAAATCAAAGAATAAGATTAAAACTAATCAGATCTAAAGATAAAATCCCTAAAATAATAAAGAACAGCCAAGAATCAAAACACTTTTGAATAAGGTGTTTTCGGAATGCAAGAAAACGAATTCGATCTCTAAGATTGATTTCCAGTCAACCGAATCTGTTAAGAACACCAAAATAGCAAACAAAATTAAAATGATTAGATTTTAATAGAACTTAGGGTTTGGTGCGACAAGAAGAAAAGAAAGAAATTGATGGATCAAAACGGTTCTTGAAACCCAAGGAGATATCGATTTGCCCAAATTGAATCAGCAACTCATTTCCCCCAAACTTCCAGCAACCGAATTCAATCAGATTTGACAAGAAGAATTCAGCAAGATCAATTGGGAAAAGATGGATTTAATCGAATTTGGCTGCCAAGAAAGAGTGCCGATCAGTCTTCTTGAATATTTAAGAGGCTGGAAATTCAACAAGAAGATTAAATAAGTTAGATAAAAGAATCGGTACAAGTAGAATCTAAAAAAGAATGAACAGCAAGAAACAAAAGAAAAGTCCTAAGAAGGCTTGAAATCCTGAAAGATTTCACAACTCCCTTCAAACGGCTCTAATCTCCCCTCCAATAAAGATCAATGGTAAGAAGAAGGCTGAAGATGGCTCCCACAATCAAAAGATTGTTAAAACAACTTCTAAAGAAAACTCAAGAGAGAATTCTTGGAGAAAACCTAAAAGAAAATTCTGTACTCAACAAATCTGAAATTTTAATAAAATTCTAAGTAGTGAATACAAGGGTGGCCGGCCATGCCTTTAAATAGGCCTTAGACTAATCCTAATCTTATTAGAAAACTTAAAAATTAAACCTAATTAATAAAAATAATAGGTAAATTCGGCCATGCACTTAAATGCACTGTTTTGGGCCAAATTTTAACATGTAACCTTCCTAAAGCCTAAAATTTAAATTAACAATTAAAATGTTTAGAAATTGGGCCCTTTGACAATTTGGCCTGATTTTCAACTAAATATGGGTGGATTTCTTACTTGGGCTTGGAAAATTCTTATTGGGCTTTGCCTTCAAGAACTTGGGCTTGTATTCCATCTTCTACCGAAATTGGTTCGTTGATGCTCGTAACAGAGATCCAATGCGCTTTGGCTGCAAGATTTGGTTTCTTGGACCAAGATTTCCAAGATTTGAAATCTTGATTTTCTTGCTTCTTGAAATCGCTCCGAACAGCAAGATTGGGCCAAGATTTGGTTTCTTGATTTTCTTGAAAACAAGAAAGCGAATCTTGATTTTCTCTTTCTTTCGTGTACACATCTTAAGGCCTTTGTGACTCGTATCATTCCCCCTTCCTCAAAAAGATTCGTCCTCGAATCTTTATAAGCGAAAGTGATACGAGTCATAAAGGCCCAATCCAAGTTCAAGAAAGTGATGGGCTCAAATTGCCACAAGGCCCAATAACGAGATCAAAGGCCCGACAAATGCGGTCCAAACTAAATGGGACCATTCAAGAGCTTGTTAGCAAGGC
Organism: Gossypium hirsutum; assembly: GCF_007990345.1. Classification (NCBI taxonomy): domain Eukaryota; kingdom Viridiplantae; phylum Streptophyta; class Magnoliopsida; order Malvales; family Malvaceae; genus Gossypium; species Gossypium hirsutum. Next base: position 1,756 of record NW_024403413.1, on the reverse strand, counting down.
CTTAGATTCATACACGAGAGAACAAGAAAATCAAGATTCACTTTCTTGTTTTCAAGAAAATCAAGAAATCGAATCTTGGCCCAATTTTGCTGTTCGAAGAGATTTCAAGAATCAAGAAAATCAAGATTTCAAATCTTGGAAATCTTGGTCCAAGAAACCAAATCTTGCAGCCAAAACGCATTGGATCTCCATTACGAGCGTCAACGACCCAATTTTGGTAGGAGATGGATCACGAGCCCAAATTCTTGAAGGCGAGGCCCAATAACCAAAATCCAGCCCAATCAAGAAATTTCTTCATACTTAGTTGAAAAATTAGGCCAAAATGTCAAAGGGCCCAATTTGTAAACATCTTACTTGTTTAATTTAATTTTTTAATCTTTAGGAGCATTACATGTAAAATTCGGCCCAAAACAGCCCATATAAGTGCATGGGCGAATTTACCTTGATATTTTATTAATTAGGTTTAATTTTTATTAGTTACTTGTGAGATTAGGATTTGTTGGAGGCCTATATAAGCATTGGCCAGCCACCCTTTGTAAAAACATCTTATTATTATTTTTTCTATCAAATTTCAGATTTGTTGAGTGCAGAATTTTCTTTGGGGTTTTCTCCAAGAATTCTCTCTTGAGTTTTCTTTAGAAGTTGTTTTAACAATCTTTTGATTGTGGGAGCCATTTTCAACCTTCTTCTTGCCATCGATATTCTTTGGAGGGGAGATTAGAGCCGTTTGAAGAGATTTGTGAAATCTTTCGGGATTTCAAGGATCTTTAGGACTTATCCTTTAATTCTTGCTGTTTTCGATTTCTTTCTTTACTTTTCTTTGCTTATACTTGCGTCGATTTCTCATCTAATATTTTGCTGTTCTTGTTTGTTTTCCAACATTGATTAAACTCAAGATCTCATCGTTTAAGTTGTTCTCCTATTGGCAGCACCCATTCAAACCCAAAAATCCCCAATTCCTAGGGTTTGGCCGATTGGATTTCTTTCAATTTGGGAATCAATTGATTGCTGGAAATTGGGCATTCTTGGCCGAATCAATTCCTTGGCAGATTCGCATCTTTTCTTTCTTCTCATTTCGTTTGATTCATCGATTCTATTTCTTTTCTTCTTGCTGCTCTTTTAATTGAATTTGGGAATTTTAAATTCAAATCTGATTCGGTTTAATCTTAATCTTTGTTTTTGATTTCAGATCTGTTCGTTTAGGATCTTTCGTAGGAGTTTCCCGTGACTTGGCAACTCGAAGCCTCCGTATCATTTGGTATCAGATTTTGGGCATTTTGGGTGTTCTTGGTTGATTTCTAAACTGATCTCTATTTTTTAAAGCATAAACAGCAGTTTTACCCAGAAAAATTATTCAAAAAAATTCATTTGAGTGGGTAAACGTTGTCCGATTGATCTAAAATTTTACATACATGTTTTTGGCACTGTGATTGAATATAAAAAATTTATTCCCGCAAAAAATCAGTCAAAAAAGTCAAAAAAAATCAAAAAAGACGAAATTATTCAATAAAAATTTAAAAAAAGATTCAGCGGGTTGAATTTGGTGCCCAAAATTTCCAGATCAAAAATTCAATATATAAGGACACTCCAGATTTAATTTCGTGATTTTTGGAGATCGAGAACACCTCAAACGAAGTTGTCAAGTTACTCTGCAGTTTTTCAGGTTTTCTGTTTTCAGCAATTTTTATTGATTCTTACCTTTATTCTTCCTTTACGTTATCTAACACCTTCTTGTTTCTTGTGTTAGTAGGATTTA
>NW_024403412.1:0-13872 GCF_007990345.1 Gossypium hirsutum | reverse complement strand
TTCCTGCTTCAAGTTTCTCTGTTAATCGATCCGTATCAAACACATGAAATAGAAGTTAAAATCAATCCCTCCGAAAATCAATTCTGGATCCCTACTTTAGCTAATTACTTTTGTTTTATCTTTCTAACCATCCTATAAACCCACTAAAATCAACGATTTATATTTTAGAAAATATAGTTTTAAACCCCAGTTTAATCAACTGAGATTTGAAGCTCTAAACTGAAATTTAAAGAGAAATCCACTTATTGTCTCTCGATTTAAAATATACCCATTCAAAGAAGGTCTATTTGTTGATCCAATTTGATTCAGAATGATGAGTTTCGTGATCCTGGATTCGGGTGTAGATCTTGGGTGGATTTTGGTCTGAGATGGATTTAGTTCGAAATATTGGGCACCCATTTCAAGAAATTGTTCCTCTCCTTTGAATTTGTGCCTTTTTTTATGGGATTTTATTAGTGTTGCCATCGCTTCTAGAGTTGAGTTGGGCTAGGTTTTTTCTTTTTCGGTTGTAACAGAAAAAAAAACAGAAAAAAAAATGTTTCGGAGGGAACGTGAAAGGAATTCAAAGAGTTTAATGGAGGACCTCCTTGTGGGCAAGTCAGAGTTCTTGTTGTTTGGTGATTCAGGTATCGAATTTTACTTCTTTTTATTAATCAGTGAATTTTTGTGTTCATATACTGTGTTTGCCTTTGCAAAATTTTCTGCTTGTTGCTTTATGTTTTTCTATACAGAGTAGCTGTTTAGGGTGTCTGCTGAGTTTGTATGCTATAAAATTATTATAATTGAAGTAACAAATGCTTTTGTATGCACATCAAGATCTCTACCCATACATTATCCCACCCTCAATATTTGATCTAAGATTACACATTGAGTGGCCTTATTTGATGTTCTTCAGTAGTTTGTTGATGGCACTGCTAATTTATTTTACCTATTGCTATTCCTTTGGATTTATATTAATTTGTTTTGACTTGCCCGAGAGTTTCCGACCGTGTTGTCTTATTATAAGTATGCAGACTCTTGATCTGATGTTCTAATTTGTTTACATTCATGCTTAAATATATAATATGTTTTTCTTTTCAATGTTCTATTAGATGCCGTTTTTTGCTGAAATCTTAGTCTTTTTTTGTCAGGTGTGGGGAAAACTCTCTTGTTCATGCTGATTGTCAAAGGTTTTTCCACTGCTTTGTCCTCCTCAAAACCATTAGGGTGTACAGTTGGTGTGAAAGGTAAGATTTAGTACTCCTTTTGTTGCCTTGAATAAAGTTATTGTTCGAGTTCATTTACCAATTAGCCCACTACAATCTCTACACAGCATACCCAAATATGGTAGCCCTGGTAGCTCGTCAAGTAGCTTGAAAGGGGAGCTGAGAGAATTTCTTCATTAACTTTTGGACGTGTCGGGACACGGCGATAAAAGATTGCCGATCTCTTTTCTATTCACAAATTATGGTGATTCTAATCTCTTTTCTGAGCAAATATCTTAGTTCATGATAATGTTGGTACGGGAATTTTCTAAACCTTAGTTTGTAAGTCTTGTAATGCTTCAGCTTCCCATTATAGCTTTGAATTACTGCAAACCTGTGACCTGTAATTTTTCTCACGGTTCCACCATTAATTTTTTGTCAGGTTTATTTTTGTACACGATTTTCCCAAAGGAGAAAAAAAGCTTGCAGCAGTGGCATCTGAGATTGCAACAACTGGGACAATTTTCGCTCTCTAAGCTCTGGAGGCCCCGGGGGACTTCCGTCCCATATATTGTTATTGGTAACAAAGCTGATATAGCTGCTAAAGAGGGTACAAGAGGTAGCAGTGGCAATCTGGTTGATGTAGCTCGTCAGTGGGTTGAGAAGCAGGGTTTCTTCCACCTAGTGAGGAACTTCCATTGACCGAGAGTTTTTCCTGGTAGTGGCAGCCTATTGCAGTAAGCATTTTAACTTTCGCATTGGACTTGCTTATATGCGGTTAGAGTAATAATTTCATATTTTGTTCTCTTTTAATATTTGCGATATTTGTGGGGGAAACTTGGTGTTTCGTTGAATTGATCTATTTTAATGTAGAGTTGTACTTGCAATAAGATTAGAATTAAACTCTGTTGACAACATATTGGTTTTAAATTTAAAATACGGGAAATGGTACACTTCAGTTCAATAAGATTAGAACCCTGGGACAACCATTTTGGTTTGAAGTATGGGAATGATACATTAAATTATCTTTTTGTGCTTTTTTGTTAATTTTCTTTTGTTTTCTTTGTATAAGAAACACAAATAAAATTTTGTTTCCGAGTCCAAATTCTTTTCAATGGAAATTCTCTTTTACGGAAGATATTTTACTTCACGAAGTTGTTTTTGGCCCGAAAAGGTATAAGATGGCACCTTTGCTAGTTAACCTTTAAATCAATCACAATTCACTGTCTAAAACATTAGTGAAACATAGGGGTTGGTAAAGGTCTGATATTCTTGACTAGCCTGTCAAACCTGATTTAACGATGTTAGTTTTGGCTTTCGGTAAAACGAAGATGTCTAACACTTTGCTCAATTTCTACAGGCTGCCAAAAAAGCAAATATGACAAGGAAGGTTTAATGAAATTTTTTCGTATGGTATTATCGTCCTCTTTTCTTATTTGTGTCGCATTCTAGCTCTTATTTTTTGGGGTTTATGTTGTTAAACTTATACGGTACTTGTTTCAGTTGATCAGAGACGGTATTTTTCAAATTATCACCCAATACATGGCCATATCTCCTGCTCTGAGACTTCTCAATGTCTGGAGAAAATTCCTGATGATCATCATTTACAGGCTAAAGGTAATCTGCTGTCACATCATTCTTCTCTCCATCCTTCCCCTATTTGCAGATGAAAATTCTGTTGTTGCTCCGGTTGTTGCAGTTTGAGTGGTGACCCCTTACAAGTACAACATGCTCCTCCTTACCTGCACAGCGCAACCTTACTCCACCTCCCACGCTTTACCCCCAACAGCCGGTTTCAGTGACTGAGAGTTACAGCATCCCACGGTTCTCCTTTACCGGTTCCCAAGAAATCAACAGCAGCACCAATCGAAGCGTGCGGATATTAATGTCTGATGTAATATCGTTTCCGGTGTTTGCTACAAGACAATCACTATTGCTGGGAGATTAAAATATTGTGTGTTGGCCATATTATGCTTTCCTCCATAATTTTTTTACCTTTATGCTTGTATAACTGGCATGCCGATTCTTTTATATCCCAGGCCTCCCCAAAAGATCATTTTTGTTTCACACGCCCTCCGTTTTTGGGGTTTTTTTTTTTTACAGTTTTACTGGTTGTATAATATTAATTGTTACCCCAAAGCCAAAATATAGGTGATGCATTTCAATCAAACCTTTTTTTTCTTTATTTTACGCCTTGTTTCATTTTGGGTTGGAGATAAATAGTTAAATATGTAAAATTCGAATTTTAGTTCAATTAATTTAAATTTTTAAAAAATGATCATAATAATAGATACTCATAATAAGTTCATAATTGAGCAGAGAAAGGAACGCCTGCATAATCTTCAATCCTTCTCGCTTAATCATCAGTACGAATTTTAATCATTGTGTTAGTACTATAACACTCTCTCTATATATATTATGACACTAAAAAATAGCTTAAAGATAGGTAAAAGAAAAATAAAACTGGTTAAAAAATCTGGAATTAGATCAAATAAAAAAAACTTCCTAAAAATTAATTAAAGCTTACATGTATAACTTTTTAAAATATTGCACTGTTAAAAAAGTGTTCTTTGCATTTTTTTTCACAATTTGTACTCCTTTTGTAAAAAAAATTAAAATTAAAGCTTACATGTGATATGCTAAATCTATTAATTATTATAATTTTTATTAAATTAATGTAATGAGTCAATTTGCACTGTTAAATTGTTCAAATTTTTTCACTTAATAGTTAACTTAATAAGAATCCGCATTTTTTAACTTAAAAAATACTCAAATTTAAAATATTATTATTTCTAAGAAAAATTAAAACAATTCACTCGTTGTTGAACATTTGAGAAAACACTAAAAACAAGCATTTCCGAAGTGGAAACGAAAGCATAGCTCCAAAGGTCAGCCCCAAATCTAAAACCTAACATAAAAATTAAACCTGTAGAACTAACAGCGTCATTTGTCTATGTTATTTGTGATTGATCTGTAACTCGGAATACGTATTTCTCTTTTCTGTTTTCTTCCTCATTCAATTCCGATTTTAACTTAAAAATGTCAAATTTCATCAATTTTTGAAATATATATTAACTGATCTGTCACCAGATTTCTGGTGTTTTATCTATTAAACCGATTTTTTCATGGTTAGGGTTTAGGCTTACATCAAACTGCTGGCCGTAAGTAATTGTCATTTATTTATCTTTAAATGTCCTTTTTTGTAGGTTGTTTCTTGCTAGTGTTATGTTGCTTTGATTTTTCTTATTGAAATATTTGTGATATAATCTCGAATTTTCTTCAAATAAATTGAGAAACTTCTAAAAAAATCTAACCATATCCGTACATAATACTTATACAAGAAGTCGAGCAACATAAATTTCTTGTTATATTCATAATTTGATTACTTTGGCCACTTGAATGTTTAATTATGCGTTAAAAGTGAAGTTGAATTTAGCTAAATTAGTATATCTGCTAGATGTGGAGTTGAGGAGTGAATAAAGGTGTTCATGTATTTAGTTTTCCTATTTTTCTAGAGTGCAGAAAACTAAGTAGGGAAACAGAAATCCGGCTTGTGAAATTTGGGATGGCGATGTGTGGTGGACCCTTCTCGGGACTGCTATCCCGGCAGTTATCGCAGGGCAAGTTTTTAGATTGAGGAAAAAGCATGCCGAAGAACAGAGACTTAAGAGTGCCAGGGGAAGGGAGAAGAGCTCGGATGACATTTTCATTTGTGAGAGAGTCTGCACGTGGGAAGAGAATGTTGAAAAAGGTTGGGGCATTTTCAAAGGATCCGATCCCTGACACTTGTGTAACTGTTTGCGGTGTGTCTGAGCTCGACGCTTGCTCCGATGCTTGTGCTCGTACCGTTTGTGTCAACCAACATCAGGTACCTAACTGGAATGATATTTGCCTTAGAAGGTGTCAAAGTGAATGCCTTAGGTTATCTGCATCCCATTCTCCTTAGTGCAGCTTCGATTACCTTGTGTTTAGGACACTACATTCTACTTTTCTCTCAACTTTTCTCTCATAATCTATGTCGCTTCGACTTTATCTGATGCTCGTGTTTGACACATATCCGAATATCAGGTTTGGCCTCGCCATGCATAATGTTGTCAATGACTCTTCAATGCTTATTTGCAATGGAAATGAAAATTATGCTCAGCTCATTGATAGGGGTGAGCAAAACATCGATTACCAAACAAACAGGTCGAACAGATCGAAACTGATCAATTTGGTTGGTTTTGATTTTGTTCAGATAGATAGTTCAGTTTTAATGTGTTTATTTGGTTGATTTGTGAGTTTTTTTCAAACCAAATCAATAGAATAAAACAACATTTAATTTTAAAGAAATGAATAAATTATATTATTTTTTATATTTAAACGTATCCATATTCAATTAAAGTTTTCAAACCCAACCTAATGTCAGTGAGAAAACTAAAATACCTAAGAAACATACTAAGTTTGGTTCAGTTAATTCGGTTTTTCATGGATATTTCGGTCAATTCGATTCGTTTGAAGAACTTATACTTGAGATTGTCCTACATTCTCCAGTAGCTTGATGTGATAATAAACTATTGGGCAAATTTCATTCGACTTTTTAGAGCTTATGGTTGGGTTAAGTGTTCGAATCCTAACTTTTGTTGAGGGCTTGAGTTCAGGTTAGAGTGATGAGTTCGATTTAGGAGCATATTTGAATGGAGTCGAGTTGGACTATAATATTGAATCAAATCAAGATGAATAAATCATGAATCTTGATCTTGAATTTGATATTTTATAAGATGACAAAGGATTGACAAGGGAATCAAGAATGCATGTTTCATCAAAGATAGAGAAAGAGTGTTATATTAAGAAATTCACTTAACAAAAATTATAGTTTACTTAAAACGATAAACTCACCTAAATTACTTTACTATATGGTAGGGAAGATAAATTGAAATTTTAACAAAAAAAATGTTTTAAATAATAAACGTAAAAGCTATTTCTCTAAAGTCTTCTTTGAGTTTAAATTTCTAAAATGAATTTAATTAGAAGTATGTTTGGAGTCGAAAAAACAAAATTTTAGTTTTTCCTTTTTTGGATTTTTTTTTACCCTGTAAAATATCATAAAAGCTTTTTACTAACAGTGAAAATGCGTGTAAAAATCTAAAGCTCATCATGAATTGAGAGACTGTTTCTTTTTCTCTTGACCTATCAGCAGTCTTTGAACAACTTTGCAGCTGATTTCGCAGTTCCTTTAAGTGCTGCTTCTCCTGTTCTAATGCTCTTCTTCACTGCTTCTTTCATATTTCTCGCACACTCTCTGATTCCTTTCCTTCTATTGTGTCCCTCCTTCTAAAACTGCCCATCACAATCGATAAAATAATCATTAAAAACACACAATATCATAAAAAAAATAATTAAAAAGATGGCTATGTTAAATGGTGAATGTAAAGTTGAATCCAAATCTGGTAATATTTTTTGGTTCGTGTTTGATCAACATTTATTAAAATTTAAATATATTTAAAGTAAATCTAATATTATAAAAAAAACTAATATTGAACTAAGAGATAAAATGCATTATTATTAATGGAATAAATAGTGTTCAAATTGTGACAAAAAATGTAAAAAAATATAAATATTAAAATAAAATTTACATGTTTGATTCTCAATTTAACTCATAGATTCAATCCAGATTGTACTAATCATGTTAAATAATGTAAATTCAGAAAATAAATGAATTACATGTTATAATATTATACGCAACAAATTTAAAATAAATATAAATATAAATTTAGATATCTATTATTTGAATTCACTATACAAATCAATTTATTTGTGGATATTAAATTTGAATATTTAACATATACAAATATCAATAAATAATATTATTAATTCAAATCTGATAGTAACACTCGATTCTAGTAATATGATTTGAATCTAAAAATATTTATTAAATTCAAACTCGCTGTGAGAATAAAAATAAAATATTAAAGAGAAGGGAATCTTACTCAAGATTTGGAGGGGCGAAGTGCAACTGGAATGATAGATAACGGATTTGAAGTTTGCCAAAAAGATAGATGAGATCTCTTGAACAAATCAATGGAGGTTGATAATAATTGAAAGAAAGATAGTTTCTGATCTTCATTGTTGAACTGCTGCTGCACTCTTTCGCAAACTACTGATAATATTTGGTGCCAAAAAACGATGATCCAGAGAAGAACCAAAGTAGAGCTTCTTCTGCAGCGTGATTGTTCATCATTCTTCAATTCTAAACAACTTACTTTCAAAAAAATGAAAAAAAAAGGAAAGGAAAAATGGTTTTGGTTTCAAGTATGTTCACGTTCTTCACTAAAAATAAAATGTTCGTGGATTACTAACTAGCTGTAGGTATTGACCTTTCCCTTCTGAATATTTCAAACCCTTTCTGAATGAAAACGAGTAAATTTTTTATACATATTTTACTAATTGAATAAAGAAACGCATTGAGGATTTTTATAATGTGTATACTTATATATGACAATTTAATCTTAAATAAGTAATAAATATTTATAGTTAATAAGACTATGAAAAATGATAAGAGGTAAATTTTATATATTACTTTTATTAGTGGTCCAAAAAAGAAAACATAATTTACTCATAAAGTGAAAAAAAAAACTCATTTTATTTAAATAGTTTATACACTTGTGCTAAATATCTATTTCAATTTATATTTCAAATAAATTAAATGATTAAAATCTAATCGGGCAATCTTTCGCAGCTGAGTTGATTGGAGTGAACCTGTCACCTCAGCTATTCGTGCATATTCGTCCATTTTTCCATTGAAGAGATATCATAAAAATTTTCAGTTGGAGTTTTGATTTTATTTTCTATAAGAACCATCATATCAAAGTGAATGAGAAGATTAAAAAATTATATTAGAAAATAGAAGAACGGCCTAATGTAGTAAATCCCGATAAATTTAACCTTAACTAGACTAAAATGTGAAAGATTAAAAAAAAAAAAGGAAAAAAGAAGCAAAGTGAAAATGGATAAACAGGAATAATTTCTGTACGAGGTGTCACTAACCTGTCCAATAGTTGAATTATCTATTGGATTTGAAAGGAAATGAAATTATTATAGTGACTAATGCCATTTCTCTCATAACTTAGAAAAGAAGAAAATTTCCAACTAGTTCTACAGTATTTTAGTAGTGTATCGCAACAAAGCAAAAGGAGCAACGAGATAATCAGATCAAAAGAGCTTGACAACAAAATGGCTTTTAATTACACGTTCAAGCTGTCACGTTTTTCACCTAATTTTCAGCTCCACAGCCTAAATGGCAGCAGCTTACAATGTTGAGCAATGATGATTCATGGGATTCCTAAAACATGAAGGCATAAATTCCAATATCCTCAAATCACACTTTCTTGATAATCTGCACAACATCTTCATCCTCAAGTTCATGATCCTGGGACAATATCCAAGAAAAATAGCCCACATGAATATGGATTGCCAAGTCTAAGAAACGAGGAGCAAAGTGGTGGGGGATGTTATAGCTCTGTTTAAATAAGAGAAATCAGAACAAACCTTGCCAACTCTTTGAGGCTTGTGTTTACGCTTGATCCCCATACAAGTGCACTGTAAACATTTGGCCAGATTAACAACTTAATCACTGGAATTTGAAAATTAGATTCTAAATATGGTTAAAGAAAAAGTAAATAATTGCTAAATCTTAGGGCAGATTTCTAAAACACATTGCAGCTGCAAAGTATGCAAGTAAAAGAAAATGCAATGACTTGACGCCATACTGCATTAAAGTTTTGGAAAGGATACTTACTACTTAAATTGTTTAAGCATGTCTTTATGAATTCGAGTGCAGAAGTCCTCAACTGTCCTTCTCTTCGATGACAGGATAACAGGATCTTCATAGTCTGGGTTCATCCCTTTTGGTTTTGTGTATATGCGAGTTAAATCAAGATACTCCCATATCTTATCCAGGAGACCATCCAGGTTCCACTCCAGGTGAGCACTATACAGTAGTTGGAAAAGAGAGATTATAAAAAATTATCAATGAACAGGAAAACATAGTTGCTGCAAATCAATCCTAACAAGGAATCCAATAAGACTAAAGGTGACACGAGTTTGGAGAACAATCAGAAACCAATCATAGGCTAGTAGTATTAGCTCAAACGTCAGGAACTACGGCCCTATAATCAGTGTTAGATGCCACCCAACTCAACCTCATCTTATACCAAAAAGCTACCCCAGGCATTGCAATCATCTTTTGAAGGTTTCAACTGAAAGCAAATTTGATGGTTTTGTTTAATCAAAACAAGGTTTGTTCCCATCTCCTAAGTGGTTGTTATAAAACACTTTAGTGCCTCTCTGGAACAACTATTATTTGAAGTCAATCACAAAGACAATTGCATCTTAGAACCAAAATACTTCGATGTAGTAGACCCCAATACTATCATGACTTTGAACAAAATGTGTTAGCAAAAGGACAGTCAGACAATTTCCCAAAGGATTAGGGGAAAGTACCTGATTGGGCAGTAATGAGGAAGTTTATCCAATATTTCCAGCTCTTCGAGTGTAATCTGATCAATCTTGTTCACCACATAGATGCAAGGCATATATATCCTACTGCCTTCAATGACATCTATTAGATCATCAGCAGTTGCATCATACCTTAGAGTGATATCAGCATTGTGAATTCGGTATTCACTACATATTGCCTTTACAGTGTCAAGGTCCAGGTGAGTATTAGTAACAGTGGAGGTGAAATTAATACCACCCTTGTCCTTCTTTCTGAATGTCAAATTAGGTGGTTCCTTGTTCAACCTGCCCCCGACAAAAAAAAAATAGTTAGACAGCAGAACAAGCTGAGATACTTTTAAAGCAAGAATGAATCAAGAAAATGGTACAGAGTTTCAGAAAGAAAGTACTGCTACAAATGAGACTTTAAAACCACCATATACATGCAGCAGAAGAACGGTAGCAACAAGGAAATATGGATGCTCCAAGACATATACTACTACATTTCAATTATTAGCAAGAACTGACCCATGTTATACTAAATTCCAAATGAGTCACAAATCTGATCTGGCCCGATTTTGACATCAACATTATTTATTGAACTAGAAGTCCTTCAAGATAAATTTTAAAATCATCTGTGATCTCCAGATAAAAGTTCTATAGGCATGTATACTTTTTAAAGTGTCATTGTTATAATTTCCTATTCCTCAATGATCTCCACATTGAAGGACATGTATAGGCAGTAAGTGGCTAAAAAACCAAACTTGCTTAGAAAGAAAAACAATATAAAAAATGAGAAAAAAAAGAAGAAGAAAAAGGATACCCTTAGATCCACATTGATAGCAATTTGGTGACAAGCAATATGTTATGAATGGCTAAAGAATTCATAAAAGCGAGCAAATGCAAAATAGGCCCGAAAATTTATCAAGGTGAAACCACCAGGAGGCAAAAGAAAGGTATGAATGTTACCTTATACCAAAGCCTTCAAGCTCTTTCTCGATAAGACGCTTGTGAGTTATTGGTTTTATTGCATCAAGAACGATTAATATACAATTACATGTCCTGGCAGTGCTGATAACCTGGATAAAATAGCATTCTTTAAAATACTTGCAACAATGGATAAGCATGAAATGGAAGATCAGAAATCAGCAGCATCTAAACTAAAAAGCAATAACGCTATGGGCCACAACAATTTCCAGAAAATATTTGACATATAATCATACTACTCTCTGACATTCATGATAACATGTACAAATTAGCTCGATGAGATTCCCTCCGCTCAAGTGCATAATCTTTAATGACACTGGCATAGAATTAACATGAAAAAAGAACCATTCTAAGTTGCAAAACCAAAATAAATTAATAGCTAGTCATACAAGCAATAGAAACGCTAATAATAATAATAATAAAAGAGAATAAAACTAAAAAAATAAACATTAAACTATAGAAATGCAAAATTACCATTCTAAGTTGTAAATCAAAAGTAATTTTAAAGCTAAGCATATAAGCAATGATAGCATAAAATCATCTATCTCAGACAAAACTAATTGTGTTCACCTGTCTCCCTCTACCCTTGCCATCTTTAGCACCCTCGATAATACCCGGAAGATCCAACAACTGCAAATCATAAAAACAGAGGGATTAATGAGTTTTTCATATTCAAGAAAAAGGTTATCTAACAAATCATCAAGCATCATGATGTTGTAAGAGGGAAAATATATGAGACTTATTACAGTGCCGCATTATGATTTACCACAAATTCAATGCAAATAGCATAGCTCTCATGATAGTTAAGGCATCAGATGACAGCAAATACTTGAAAACTAAAGCATAACGAGACACTGATTTAAAAACATTAACTTAAAACTAAAAGGTATTTCAGAATATGAACCTTAAACCTATGCAAATCCTGACAAATTCAACTTTATGGAATATCTAAACAGAACTAAGAACTGCGTCTTGCTTTGTGTCATTTTGTACATCACTCTCAAGGGTAAAATAGCATGCAAGACAAAAGGGAAACATCAATTATTCAAATACCATGACTAAAATTTAATCAACCAGGAAAACTGCAAAAAATACATTAATCTTAGTTAAATAAAGAAGTACCTGGATTTTAGCCCCTCTATACATGATCACACCTGGGATACAAGTCAATGTAGTAAATTCATAGGAAGCAACCTATAAACCACAAAAACACAAGTTCATCAGTCTTCAGAACTGCACTATATTCAAGCAAAAGCTTCCGAAGAGAACATGTTATACTCAGCCCTCCTGTCCTCTGATTCCCAACAATAAAAAAGAATTAAGAAAAAAAATTGCTAAACATTCTTCTCGGTCAATTAAAACAGCATGAAAAAATACCAACAAGAGCAAACAGACAAAGGAATTTACTAGCAATGTCAACTAAGGAATGGTATGCTATTCAGAATCAGAGAGGTGAGTGTTGGACACAGATATGTGCTTGACATGGGTATATTTAGTTATTTATAGGTCTTCCATATGCTTTAAGGATTGGACCTCCACAAATATATCCACCTAACATTTTATGGGCATTGGTAACTCAAGCTCAAGGTACAATTTCAACCATACATAATTTCTCTGTCTTTTATACTAACCCTATTCCCCTCCAGAAAATTCCATTCTTTAATGTTTTGCCAACGTAGTTTTGGTAGAGAAGAATAGCACCAAATTTCATAAGTCTTGCAAGGCAATAAAAACAGATTTTCAATACAAAATCAAACTACAGAACTTCTGCTAACAGAAGACACAAGCATATGTGGGCATAGCCCCATCATGACATAAAAAAAAGTCATTCATACCTCTGAAAATGTTCCTGTCAACTTGTTAAGAAGCGTAGATTTCCCCACAGAAGGGAAACCTACTAGACCAACTCTTGCATCTCCACTTTTGGTAACATCAAAACCTTCACCTGCACCACCTCCTCCTTTTGATGAAGGTGTAAGGAGTTCTCTTCGTAGCTTTGCAAGTTTGGCCTAACCCAAATGACCAATAAACACATAAATAATTTCAACTGATGAAAATGAAGACCAACAAAAAAGAAAATGCAAATCACGGAGCTTTTAATGCAATGGCATATTCCACAACTGAACCAAAACAAAACCGAACAAAAATTAAAAGCAAATTTCACCTTGAGCAAGCCCAGATGATGAGCTGTTGCTTTGTTCTTTTGAGTCCTTGCCATCTGAAAAAAGAAATCATAAAAAAAAGGACAATATTTAGTTACACAGGAATGCATCGAACTTTAGCAGTTTATCATATTTCAAGGACACATCTGGCTTTCAGGAAATAAAGGTTTGAAACTTTTAGAAAACGCAAACAATAAATCTTTCTCATTCAGCAATTCATTCCCATTAAAAAATCTTTAAGATGAATATGCATGTAAAAAATAAATATCCGAAGCACAACAAAAAGGATTCAGTTTTGTTTACCATCTTATTAACCCGAAAAACATATAATTAAATTACAAAATCTGACCCTAAAATATTATCTTCAAGTCATAAAATTTCAAATAAATAAATAAAATAAGAAAATGGAAGCATTCTTAATATTTCCCCGGACACTAAATAGTACGGAATTTTACCTTGAACTACTCGAAAATATATTCAGAAATTCAACAACTACTAGGCTAATAGAAGCAAAAGTACACAAATAGCATATTAAAAAAGATACATTTGGTATTACCGGTAATTAAGAGCAGCATAGTGGAATCGAGAGATTATCCTATGAACTAAAATCAAAATAATGAGGAAAAAATTAAGAAGCAAAGGAAGAAAGAAAACCTCATCTTCGATGTCTTTGATCTTTTGCATGACAGTGGCCATTGTTACAAAATAATAATAGTAATTAAGATGACAATAATCGGACGGCGGCGGTTTGGGGATTGGTTTCGGATACTTTGGGGAGGCGAAGGAGAAGAAGATGAAGAAGAAGCTACTAGAGAAAACGAAATTAATCGGACAACAGGGCTTTAGATTCGGAGCTACCTGGGTGAGCAGCTATTGTTTTGGGTTGGGCTATTTACAGGTTTTCCTTGCTGAGTAAATTGGGCTCCCAGCCACCTTCTCTAATTCCCTTTAAACAATTTTTTTTCTCAAGCTGATTATTCGTATATTTACATCGTATTTATATTATTGATTTTTTAAATAATTTTGTAAAATTTACGCCATTTTAAATTTATTTAAAATAATTT
>NW_024403411.1:0-13882 GCF_007990345.1 Gossypium hirsutum | reverse complement strand
ACCCTAAACCCTAGACCCCTAGACCCTAAACCCTAAACCCTAAACCCTAAACCCTAACCCTAGACCCTAGACCCTAGACCCTAGACCCTAACCCCCCTAGACCCCTAGACCCTAGACCCTAGACCCTAGACCCTAGACCCTAGACCAACCCTAGACCCTAACCCTAGACCCTAGACCTAGACCCTAGACCCTAGACCCTAGACCCTAGACCCTAGACCCTAGAACCCTAGACCCTAGACCCTAGACCCTAGACCCTAGACCCTAAAACCCTAGAACCCTAGACCCTAGACCCTAGACCCTAGACCCTAACCCTAAAACCCTAAAACCCTAAACCCTAACCTGAACCCTGAACCCTGAACCCTAACCCTAAAACCTAAACCCTAAACCCTGAACCGACCCTACCCTGAACCCTGAACCCTGAACCCTGAACCCTGAACCCTGAACCCTGAACCCTGACCCCCCCTGACCCCTGACCCTGACCCCTGAACCCTGAACCAACCTGAACCCGAACCTGAACCCTGAACCCTGAACCGAACCCGACCCTACCCCTGACCCGAACCCTGAACCCTGAACCCAAACCCCAACCCCAACCCCAACCCCTAACCCCTAACCCCTAACCCTAACCCTAAGCCCTAAAGCCCTAAAGCCCCAGACCCCAAGCCCTAAAGCCCTAACCCATAAGCCTAAGCCATAAGCCATAAGCCCTAAAACCTAAAACCTAAACCCATAAAACCTCAAACCCTAAACCTAAACCACCAAACCTCAAACCCTACCTAAAAACCCAAAACCTAAACCCAAAATTGAAACCAAACCTAAACCCAAAAACCGAATCGGGTTCCTTAAAAAACCGAACCAGGTTCCCAAAAAACGAACCGGGTTCCCTTAAAAAACCCAACCGGGTCCAATAAACACGAACCGGGTCCCAAAAACCCTAACCGGGTCAATAAACCCAAACCAGGTTCACAAAAACTGAACCGGGGTCAATAAACCCGAACCGGGATATCCGCAGAATGGAATATCCCTAGGATAATATTGAACCGGGATATCCTTGGAATGGGATATCCCTGGTAGGAATAAGTATGACAGGTTGCCCCGGTCCAGACAAGAAAAAACAGCTGAACAGGGCACTAAAACCCATAAACCGGAAGCAAAAAATTCAGAACCGGAATAAGAAAAGGCAGAGTATTCTTTGGAATAGCTTATTCCTACTCGGAATATGAAACAAATTAAGCCGAAACAGAATAAGATAGTAAATTTTCGGAATAAAAAGCATTTAAATCTCCTGCTTGGCTTCCAGAAAAAGGCAGAATTAACAGATTATGCCGCCCATTGGTGGATCAGTAATTATTTAAAAAACCAAAAGAAAAAACATTATTTTTTAAAAGAATGAAATTTTAACGGAGAGAAACTTTGGGTTTTTATTTTACAGCATATTAATATTATAATATTTTTATTTATTTTATTTTAATCTTAGGAAGGCAGAAAATATTAATATTATAAAAACATATCATTGATTTGTTTTATATAAGTTGTGTAGGCCCATTCACTCTAAACGGTGGATTTTTAATCTAATTATTCAATCGACGGTCCATTAACGTTCTATATATTTAATAGATAATAAAACTTAAATTTAGAAACAAACCCACAATCACACACCTACGAGAACAGGGAACCTATCCCACGAGACCAATACTAGACCACAAAAACACAGAGAAGTTAGGCGGAACACGATGATGAATCACAAAATCAAAAACGAACGCCGATACAAAAGCCCACTACAAAACGCCAAAATAGGCCTACTATTCTAAGTCCAATAACCCATTAATCCAAAACAAAAGCAGTACACAGAATTTAACACTGAAACGAAAGTCCCAATAACCCCAGCCCAACAATATTCAGCTAAGCACAAAATATAATGTAAGAACCGTAACGCGAAACAAAAAAAAATACAACAGAGGGAAACACAGAACTCAAAAATTAAAAAACATAAAACAAGTTTAGGTAAGTGACAAAAACCCACAAAAAATAGATGTAAAAAGGCAAAGAAGAAGGATTTATATTTATTAAAAACCAAAATCACTGACAAATAAAACCTACTGGACAAATTTAATAGACTTTTTACATATTCCAAAGTGAATGTTTTGCAAAGAAAACTAATAGATAATAAAATATTCAAATCATTCTTAATTATGTGACATGCATAATACAAAAAAATTTTATTAAAAAAACCTAAAAAATTTAAATTACAATAAAGTTTTTTAAATTTATTTAATTTTAAAACAGTTGTTTCAAAATTAAACAGTTATGATCAAAAATATTTTACCAATCTTTTTAAAATTAAATACTATCGTAAGAAAACCGGACATAAAAACAACACAAACCCATCCCAAAAAACCCTACCCAAAATACTAAAAAATAAAAACAGAACCAAAGCTGTGGCCCGAGCAAAAGAATGGATCACAAACAAGCGTGCAAAAAGAGAACACAAAGATTTAGAGACTTTCACAATTGAAGCAACTTACAGTGCATTTGCAAAAAGGGTCAGACTCCCATCACTCCTTAACCGAAAACCCTGGCAAAAGTCCACTGAAAATATTAGTAGAAAGAAGCATAGATTTGAAACTAAAAACAGAGATGAAAAGGAAAGAGACAAATACATATTCATCCCTGAAATCAATATCCGATGAATTAGGGGATTTCAAAAATCACAAATAACAGAAACGGCAAACAAAACTTGGGATTTCTCTCATGAAAAGCCTGTACCTAGTGTACCATCTTTGTGTGTATGAAGAAAGAAAGGACAAGAAATGAGGCTGGGAGAAAGAGAACAGGAGAGAAGGAAATATTTGAAAACAAGGGAAAAAACAGTAGTTGATAAAGGAGAAGGAACGTTAGAAATAAGGGAAAAACAGGAGAGAATAAAGGAATAAGGAACGTGATCCATAGTTTCAAATACTGAAAGAAAGACTTTCTCTAAAGCTGAAAATCAAAATCTCTGACAAAAGTACACAGGAAACAAACAAAAAGAATAAACAGAACGAGATCAATAGATTTGTAACACGGAACAAAACAGTGATGTCTACGAAACAGTGATTCTCTAAAGGTGAAAACCACAAAAACCATGACAAAGACACTCTGAAAATAGAAGTAAAAAAGAAGCATATATCTGAAACTAAAACAGGAATGTAAAAAGCGACGGTAGGATTAACAATAAAATAGCCATGGACGAATGGAAAGACAGGAGACCAGGGACCGAAAGAAAACATCCATTTTTCTAAAAAGAAAGTGGAGATGAATGAGACGGAATGAGCCAATGTTTTCAAAAATTCCAATACCGTAAGCGGTTTCAACTTCTATTTATTATAGATTTTGCACCTGCAAAAGAGATAGAAAGGAATCCATGAATGTGTACTTCTTGCTGCTACAGGGCAAGAAAGATACAAATTAAAGACAGTCATTTCTGGACAGGAAGAGTACTACATATTCCAAGGACAGATCTATCTCATTCAAGGATTTACAAGCACAGACCTCAGACCGATCGTTTAAACTAATTATTGTAGAGAATTATTTAATTAAAGTCATTCATGTGTGCCTATTTCCTGATGGTTGACTAAGCAATTCGGATACTGGTTTCACAGTACTTAAAATCTAGCCAATCAGAGATTTTTCTTATGCAGGACATCAGACTAGAAAGCAGTTTTTTATACACGAGACCAGTAGGCTATGTGGACAGTCATATTAGAATGAAAGCCAGCAGAAAAAGTTTAAAGCATTATTTAAGTGAGATAAAAAGGAGAGGAAAGAAGAGACTTTACTTTGGTCAGACCAAAGACTGCAAACCTGAACCAACAACACCCCAAACCCACACAGCTAAACACAACACTCCAAACCAGAGATGAAAAAACCAAAAAGCAAAAAGACAAATGTTGAAGCAAAGATTCATACCTGAAATCTGTCTCGGATGAAGCAGTGGATTTCAAAAACCACAAAAAACGGTGCAGGGTGTGTGCTTTTTTTTTGGCCTTTTGTTACCCAAAGCTAAAATAATGAGAGGAAAGAAATTGAAAAGTGACAGAGAGAAAGAACCGATAAAGAAATGGGAGGAGATTTGGATTGAAGAGATATATTTGAGGATTTGTTATGAAAACAGAATAAATGAGGAAGAAAAAGAAAACAAAAGAGGGAGACCAAGAGACAGAGAGATAGAAAGAAACGGATAATAAATGTGCATAGATTGAAGAGATATTTAATAAACGGCTAATAAATCAGTTTTGGGCCATTTTAACGGTCACTTAGTATTTTATTTTGATTCCCCCTTTAAGATATTAAAAACATTTAAGTCTCCTGTTTGACTTCCGGGAAATGCAGGATGAACAGAATTTGCCAACTCACAGGTGAATCAGGAATTATTTAAAAAGAACAAGGACTAATGTCAAGTTTGATACAAATTTCCCTCGATTTTCCTCGATCAGAAACCAAAAAGAATAAAAAGAGATGAAGAAAAAACAAGATTTTTTTAAAGAATCAAAATTTATACCTTGAAAGAAACACTAGCACTACCTTGACTCACTCATTCGGAAGAAGCTACCGCTGATTCATGAATTCAAACCTTTTCTTTTCCTTTTTCGAGAGAGAGAAAGAAGCTAATGACAATGGATCTTGATTGTAAAATAAAATATTTAGAGGGGTAGAGAAATGTAGTTCCCTTTTCATGAATGTCAAGACAATGAGAGAACAGTGCAAGATATAACAAACCTGGTTGGCGTAACTGCTACCCATGTTTGCCCAAGCACGCACATAGTTTGGCTTCAAATCTAGTGCCTAAAGATCCAGACATAGACCAAAAGACTAAATTCAATAGTGCTGAAAATATGGCCACCACAGGTAAAGGGAAGTTTATCATCAAATAATTTTAAATGGACAATCTCAGTAACAGAGGCTAAACAAATCAAACTGCATATGCAAGATCTGAATGCATTAAAAAAGGCATTTTGAAAGAGATGATCAAGGGTATATGTAAATTGAGGAAGTGCATAATCAAATCATCTAAATTAACAAATAGCTTCAAAAATCAAATAACTAATTACATGGAGCTTAATAGAAGAGCTAGTCTATTTTCGAAGGTCCAACTAGGTGCAACATGTTATTTGGAGAATCTTTTTAGCAGCCTAAGGTTACAAAGATGGAGCAAGTAAATAATTCAACCCTATAAGAGAGCTCTATAACACACCAATGCATCACTTTACAATCGAAAGATAAGAAAGAAGAGAAATAGAGGAAAAGATGATGCAACCTAGGTGCAACATGTTATTTGGAGAATCTTTTTAGCAGCCTAAGGTTACAAAGATGGAGCAAGTAAATAATTCAACTCTATAAGAGAGCTCTATAACACACCAATGCATCACTTTACAATCGAAAGATAAGAAAGAAGAGAAATAGAGGAAAAGATGATGCAACCTATAAGAGTTTGACACACAGAAGATTAACATGTTGGGTTATCACATGTTTTGCATTTCTTTATGCCATCCTTTCAATTGATTAAGCACAACCTAGGCACACTTTTTTGTATAGAAGCGAGAAAGCCCCCTTGATTCAAGAAGCACAAATTTACATATTCACCTTAATTTACTCAAAAAAGTGCTTTTTTTACATCTTGCACCTCAAATGGTTCAGGTAGTTACAGCACCCTTGCCGACATTGTCAACACCTTCATAATTCATTTTTTTTTATTCTGGCCTAACATGCAAAATAGTGACCAACACACCATACAAACTGATTCTTAGTAAAATCCTAGTACTCATATATTTTGAATTTCACACATTACAGGTGCTCCAACTTAGTAAAGAGAACCCCAAAATTTTAGGATAGGGAAAATAAATTTTTAATTATAAAAAAAGTAATTATGAAATTAACATATAGGATGGTATACAGATAAGACACCACCATTCAAGGGGACAGATGCTCCAACTTAGTAAAGAGAACCCCAAAATTTTAGGATAGGGAAAATAAATTTTTAATTATAAAAAAAGTAATTATGAAATTAACATATCAGATGGTATACAGATAAGACACCACCATTCAAGGGGGAATCATGAAGAAGCTACCTGTTGATAAGGTATGTTGCACCAGGCTTGTTCCAAAGAGAATAATCATTAGGTTTAAGTTTCAAAGCAGTTTTGAAAGATGCAATGGCCTTATCATATTCTCCCGACAAATTATACTGAACACCAAGGACAATGTGTACATCAGCATCCTCAGGAGACATCTGACCAACTTCATTGAATAATCTAGCAACCTCTATGGCAGAAAACACTTCGATTAACACCAGAATATAACAATAACATTTCCAAAATGTAATGTTAGGGATAAGCTTCTAGTAATCTTAAGGAAATTTATATCCTGTCACCGTATGTAAAACTCTAAGTCCAAAATATAATCACTGCAGTCATGGAAACCATATGCAAAAAAGACACTCTTGTAATCACAGCATTCACAACATAAGCAAACTATCCCACAGTAACATTAGAGGAAGCAGCTTACACTCAAACCAAGATTGCAATATCAAGGCATTGTTCCAAAAGACAAAAACCAACCAAAAAAACAAAGAATTATCCCCTAGTGTACTTACATCAGCATAATACACAGAATCAGCAAGCTCCGGTGGCGCAAGAGTACCATACTTTGGGTGAGATACTTTAAAGCAATAGTCTGCTCCAATTCTGAACTTTCAAACAGTATTATTTGTTTGACACTCCAAAATTTTAATCTCATCTTGATTAAAGCAATAAGCTTTCACTAACCATTTGTATGACTCACACCAAGAGCATGAAGTACTTCCAGATTGGTAGGATCGGCTTCCTGAGCACGCATCATTGCTTCAATAGCCTGTACAGAGATATCTAATCAGTGAATTACATTTTGTCTACAAAGTCAAATATATGGACCCCAGTAAAGACCACGTAAAACTGCAGATGCATTAATCAAGAATAACAGAAGTACAAAAAGGTCTTGCATAATCCATGTAAGTCTCAAGATTATGGCAAGCAGACACATTAATCATCCAAAACAATTTGCAATAAATGTGAAACATTACACTTCATAGGCTTGATATAGACATAGTTTAAGATGGAACCTTATCCATTCAAATTATTTTTAATTAAGCCAAAAAGGTTTTGACATGGTTCAAGAATAAATAGAAGCGGATGATAAGTGAAATGTAATGCACTACTAGTTCATGTGACAACAAATGATAATAGCTTAGATCCAGAACATTAGCAGCCAGGCAAAGACTGCAGCCTTAGAGCTGGTACTCTGACTGAAGCCTCAGGCCACTAAGATAAACATGATATCAATCATATTGCAAACTTCAATGTTTAAACGAAAAATAGCTCCTTCTATCCCTTTTCAGTAAAAGTTTTCATATATAAGAAATGAACATTGCATGGTACACCAAAGTGGCTATATCAAACCAGCAAATGCAAACACAAAATGCAGCCGTACAAGAAAACAGATCCTTTGTGTTCAAAAGGTTTTCTTGCTTGCTAAATCAATAGGTTGTTCTCTTTCCTAAAATATGATAGTATTCACAGGGCATTAGACATGATTCAAAATTATTTAGATTCAGGTGGAATAGAAAGGTAAATGGTAAACCTTGCCAGGCAAAGAATCATGTTGAGTATTTGTTTGTTATGTTTGAGTATTTTGAGATAGTTATATGTAGCTAACTTTGAGTATTATATTGAGATGAAAATGGTTAATATGTGTATGAGTGTGAATGTGTTGATTTTCTGAATGGATGAAAAGGAATCGGTATGTTTAAGCTAGCATAAAGTTGTATAATTTCGACAATCATGGATGAAAAGGAATCGGTATGTTTAAGCTTGGGGAATCCGTGATGCATTGTACAATAATCGACCTTGCGAACAAACCAGATTATTAGAAAACCAAAATACAATTACTACTGCTTTGACAGTCAATATTATACGATATCAAATAAATGAAATATGGGTTTCAGGTTAAACTGGCATATAATCTTGTTTAACCCGTACATTTAACAGAATTTTAACAATTTATACAAAGGCACAATTGCTTAAACAATATGGGTATCAGGTTAAACTGGCGACTAATCCCCATTCATCTCAAGTTTTAGGGCATTAAAGAATGAATTTAAGCTATGGGAGAGTGCATAAGAACACTAAAATTGAGAAGAAAAGATATTGGGATAAGAACATTACCGTGCAATACGATGAAAGGAATAGCGTGTCTATTTGGGATAAGAATCAATGTAACATAGAATATGAATAATAAAGTATTGACTATAAAAGAGACGCCATGACTGGTGAAATCTTGCAGAACCAGAATTTCTTTCTTTTTCAAATCATCCAACAAGAACAACCACACCGACATCCATAGATTTGAAAAGACGAACCGAAACAATATTTCCTAGGGCTGAAAACCCAAAATCTATGGATGAAGCAAGTGATTCCAATATCACAATAAAAAAATTAAAAATAAAAAGCAGAAACGATTGAGAAGGAAGAGATGAAAACGGATTAGAGAGGAAAATTTTGAAGAGAAAGAGATGGTAAAGAAATGGAAAGGAAGGGGATTTGAAAAGACTGATGAAAACGGGCAGAAGGAATCTTCTCCTGCCAACGGTAACTATTGCTATTTAATACACTCATTTAATAAAGTGATAATTGAGTTATTTACTTTTCAAAATTTCATTTAATACACTTTTATATTCTCAATGTCTAAATATATTTATTTTTAAGATAATACTATTTACTATATCAAATATATAAAGAATTAAAAAATATAATTAAAATCTGGTAGTTTAATGATGTTAAATGTAGTGACTAACAAAGATAAATTTAAAATTTGAGGTGGTTTTTGGGCATTTCAAACTAAGAAATGTTAAGTTTTTTATTACCTATATATTTTTAATATAACTATTTTAAACTTTTCTAGCAATTCATAAATAATTTTATTGTTAGAAAATTTAATAAATATATATCTAAAAATATAAAGGATAATATAAATTTACTATTTATAAATTTTAAATTGAAATATATTATTTAATTGATGATTAGAGTTATCTACGTATTAAATTAGATCAGACTTCATAAATAGTCCATATATGCAAGCATAATTAAGTCTGTAAGTCTATATTGGATCTGAAATTCTAGGTATTTCAGTTCTATTAATTTTATTTTATTTAATATACCAGGCTGTTTTACTCAAAAAAATAATGGAAGTATGGCAGCTTATTACCATGGACGAAACGAGCATATCAATGTGATTGCATTTATGAATTTGGGGAAACTATAAAATATAAGTAAAGGAGAAGGCAGAAAACGTAAAAATTTTTAGATAAAATGAAATAGTGACGTGTCTTCTATAACTTCTAATGAACACAATATCAATAAGAAGCCCCTAAATAAAATTCACAATCCAAGGAATATAAATAATCACAGAGTAAACCTGTAACTCAAAAAGTTGTACCTTCTGAACATCGTTCATGTAATACTTCAGTGCCAACTCTAGCAAGAGCCCCACCTAATCCCTAGCTTATTCCATAAACTGATACCACCTCAAATATAAAACTCTAATGTATTTCCATTGCAAGCATCCTAAATCAATTGATTGAACACCAAAAATAATATAACAACCTTTTGGACTCATCATGTTCTTCCACAGCCTTCTAAGAGGCTTTAACATCTCACCATTGATTCTAATCTTAGTTTCTTCGATATCAAAATTTACATTTCAATTTATAAATCACAATTTCTTAAAAATAAAGGTTCTTTTAAGTTCTATAAAACTAAGAATAAAATGCGAAAATTTCCTTTATAATTTTTCTAGTTCACCCTTCTAATATCCCTTTAAACAATTTAATAATCTTATAAATGTGCTAATGGATTGTAACCAATGGCCATGTCTGAAAATTGCTTATTGAAAAAGAACAAAGTTCATGCCTGATTAAGGGTGCCATGCCTTGGATGTTCCTGGATGTCGGAATACAACAAATTACTAAATTTGCAAGAAGCAAGATACAAACTCCATGCTATTGTCATTTATCCATATTAATAACATCAATTCAATTAGAAAAGCCCCAAAAAATTTGAGATTCCAAATTCAAGCTCATATAATGAATGACTGTGATAAAAGCTATTGATATAATATTTGATGTTTATACATTATTTTAGATACAAAGAAAGAAAGAAACTTGTATAGGTGCTCTCCTCTACTGATGAAAGTTGGAAAAGTGTGGGCCATTAAACCAAGTTGCCAACTTCACAAACAAGTAAAGCGTCATAGTATAGCAAGATATTGCTATCAATCTTTTTGCACTAATAAACCTCTTGGTTGATAGAAAATATTATTCATATTCATGAGCACCGATTTTCATTATTCCGTTCTGCATCATCTGCTAGATCAATCTCATCTTCATTGGGAATGTCTTCACTGTAATCATCTAATGAACCAACAAGAAAAACGATGTCACCTTAAGAAATTAATGGATTTAGTTCGATCAACATGGACGAGGTAAAGTTATAGCATTACGTATGATATGCACAAAGCTCAAAACATTAGGCGTATTCAATGTTCTACCTTGGTTGAAAGCAAATGATCAATTATCTATCCCATTAAACTATATTGGAGAGCATTAGCACCATATTAAACACGAGAAGCAAAAGGTATTCCTAGATTCATGTATACTCTAGGTTTGACTGCATCACAATGAAGATTAACTACCGTATAAAGGGACAAGGCATCAAAACTGAGTGGGACAAGGTAAATAGAAAACTCTTTACCCTTTTGAGGCAATGAAGAAGGAGTATCCCTGGAGTCCGATGCATTATCAAGAACATAAGGAAGATCTAGTAATTCCAAAAAAGATACAATCTGAGGATTACGGGGAGAACCTACAAAAGGTGAGAAAATTTTAATAATTAAAAAAGAAATCGAGCAAAAACAAATTGCAAAAGTCATGATTATTCTAGTTGCAAATCTAAATAAAAAAGAACGCATTCACTAACCAACAATTAATTGAGCTAAAAGAAGATAAAAAATGAAGGATAGTGTTTCATAACCACTGTGACAGTAATATTGAGATGCCTATGGTATAAATATGCAAACATATATGGTAAGTTTCTTAAATCCAAAAGATAGAACCATTAATGGAGATACTATTAGCAGCTCAAAGAAGGAAAAGCATCAAAATATCACCATATTATTTACCAGAAAAAGTAAGAATCAAAGGGTTTGTGAGGTGGAGCTGTTTGAGAAAATTCACAAGGTTTGGCTCCTCTGTCTTCCATCCTGCTCTTAACCCATTGACAACAATCTTGCATGTCGAGCTTTGTTCTCCTACCTATTAGAACAGCAGTTGTCAGCTCACAAGTTCTTGTAGAGTAATAGTCCTTGCAAAAATAGAAAATTGCACATTTTCAAATAAAACATTAGTCCACCCCACCCAAGAGAGAGAGAGAGTGAGATGAGTGGCATGGTCAAAACAAAAATGTCATATATACACACACCCAATGTCTCCACATCGGAAGGTCAAAGGAAAGACAGTTCAATTTCCGTGTTATTGCCAGCCATTCTTCATCGTACTGAACCTCATAAGGTCCTAGATCAGATCAATATCAACAACCTAAAAGATCAGAGAAAGCCAGAATTCATTTATTAGCTTCCAGCAAAGACCAAAAGAAAGAACCTAAATGAAATGGTCAGAACATATGACAGATACCTGCAAGAACTTGCGCCCTGGAAGGCATTTATTGAGTGCAAGAAATTTTGTCACTCGACCACCCTCTTCATGTTCAACAAGAGCGGTGAATTTGCAGTGCAAGTGAGCCGAAAACCAATACGATGGTCTGAGTTTTTTGAGCAGCTGAGCAGCAGGTTTGATTCCAAGAGTTCCTTGCTGGATCTAGGAAATATGTGTCAACCAACAAGCAACCAGGAATGGTCAACAAGAAAACTGAAGACGCTTGATATGAAGATTTTCATTCTATCACATATGTCCATTTCCACCAATTGAATATAATTACCTCACCTTTGAAATGTTTTTTTGCAGCAAACAAGTTGTTGCCAGTTCCCATAATCAGTGATGCTGAGCGGCCAATCGTGTGAAAGGAAAATATCAATCAGTTTCTCTAGGAGCATGAGCTTGTGAACATCGTACTCCCGAACATGATACACAGACCTGATAGTATTGTCATTATAAGGTGGCATTTCATGGTGTCCTGCTCAAGGAAAAGCTAATTCATTTCAGTTTCAAAGCTTCGACTCTCCACCCTAAATAAGAATCAATATAACATATCTGACACTCGCTTGCAGTAAATATACAATCACCATTAAAAGAACTCCAGAATAAACATAGAATAGACAAGAAAAGAACTTCATACCCAACCTAAACAATAATTACGCGCATTGTAAATTCCGGAAAGTCCATCGATACGGATATTGCCAAACTTCACAACCACAGCATACCCCAAGAAGTATATATTAGGTGCTGCCCATCCCCCATAATACCTAAAGTTTAGCAGAAGGTAAAATTCAAGGCCTTTTCATAAAAGAATCAGAGTCCCCGAGCTAGAACATATGAAGAAAAGGGGGTGACTTACAATTCCCATAAATAATTGGAAGCTTCATTATTTCCACCGATAAAAATCGTGGGAACTGGGGCAACCTCCTGACCCGAATAGTATTTCCAGAATGACTTCATCTCCCTATATTTTGGGGCCACATTAAGTTAATTAAGTTAATATAAAAAAATGGGTATTTGGAAAGTGACAAAATTTCGTATAAAAACAACAAATTGGAGAAAGTGAGTGTGTGAGAGAAAGAACCTGGAAATCACCATAACAAAGGAGGAGGTCAATTTTGATGTTGCGAGTGTTTTCGATGTATTTAATGGTGTCGTAGACCTTGTCGAGATCTCCATGCATGCACCCTTCCACCGCTATCTTCATCGTTTCGAATTGGACACAATACTGTGGTAGGGTTTGAGAAAAACTTAAAACCTTAGGTTTTTTTTCTTAATGACTTTATCCTCTAAAGGTGAAAACAAAAAACCATGACAAAAACACACTGAAAATAGAAGTAAAAAGAAGCATATATCTGAAACTAAAACAAGAATCAAAAGGGCGACGGAAGGATTAACAATAAAAGAGCCATGGACGGATGGAAAGACAGGAGAACAGATACCGAAAGAAAATATCTGTTAAATTAAAAAAAAATGGAGATGAATGAGACGAAATGAGACAATGTTTTCAAAAATTCCAATACCATAAGCGGTTTCAACTTCTATTTATTATAGATTTTGCACCTGCAAAAGAGATAGAAAGGAATCCATGAATGTATACACAGGGCAAGAAAGATACTAACTAAAAATAGTTATTTATGGACAGGAGGAGTACTACATATCCCAGGAAGCAGTTTTTTATCCACGAGACCAGTAGGCTATCCGGACTGTCACATTAGAAAGAAAGACAGGTGAAAAAGTTTAAAGCATTATCTTAAGTGAGATAAAAGGGAAAGGAAAGAAGAGACTTTACTAAAACTAGAGAATTTACAAAATGAAATGGCAAAGACAAAGACAAAGTACAAGTGATGATTCATACCTGAAATCAGTCACCGATAAAGCAGAGAAATTCAAAAAATCACAAAAACCAGAAACGGCAGAGAAAACCTAGTGTAGCGTCTTTCTGTGCACCCAAAACTAGAAAAAAATGAGAGGAAGAAATTCAAAACAGACAAGAGAGAGAGAGAGGGACTCGGCGAATAAATGGGGTGCTATGGATAGAAGAGATAGATTTGAGGATTCAAATTTCGAATAATGGGAAGGAAACTGACCTTTGATCGGAGGTAA